>NC_054062.1:11884379-11999379 GCF_017639655.2 Falco naumanni
ACCCCCATGACAGTATTTAACTGGGCCCTCTGTGCAGGGCTTCTCTCTACCCAGCAAAACCCACCGAATCCGAATCCGCAGCGGCAGAGGAAAGAGTTAAGTGCTCTGATTAGGCATCAAAATCATTAGAGCTTCCACACAGTAAAGAACAAACCAGGCATTCTTAATATAGGGGTGTTTTATTTAAACACAACTCAGCTACTAGCACGACTCACATTAATCATGTATTATGAAGGAAAATTTATTTTAGAAAGTGGTAATTTTTAAGTTAAGAATCTTCATCTTAACAAAAGCATTACTGGAATCACCCTGCGTACAGCAGAACACGTGAAGCTACATGTAAAGAGGGTTATGAAACCCTACGTCATCGGCAACTCACATCACAAATGCCAAGATGTTCTTGGTATTACGGGAGATTTCTCTCCCAACTCTCTGACCAGATGAGAACTTTTACAGGGAGCTGCTGGACACTAGAGAGAAAGCACGATACCGCTACCTGTTTCTGGCACCTATTTTAGGTGTCTGAGGAACTGCAGTGCAGATTTTGAACCGGGCTGAGCAAGAAGCCTGTGTTTCTAAAAACCTATTCTGAGGCCATTTGTTTTCCTGGCATCCCTGGTTTTTGTACATCGCCCTGCACTGCTGGCCAGCTGCGGAGGAGGCACACTGGCCACGCCGAAATGCCGGCCACGAGGGCAGGGACGGGCACAGCACCAACGGCCAAAGGCCTGAGCTGGCACCCAGCAGAGCCCGCGCCTCCAGCACCTGCCAACAGACACGGCTCTCCGGCAAAATGAAACACACAAAAAATGCAAACAGAAGCCAAGGGAAAGGACTGTTCCCATTCCGGCAAAGCAAAAATATCTTTGTGCTGAGGCCAGGCGGGTCCATGGCAGCTGAGAGTGTGGAGCGGCTGGTCCCTGGCTGGCACAGGGGCTGCCGGAGGGGCTCAGCACCAGCAGCACTGCCCCAGCGCAGCACACGCTCGTCGTGTGTTGGCTCTCAGCACAACCACAGCTAGAGGCTTCCCAGCATAAATCCAGACCACGCATTGTTATATTTAACATATATATCATTACATAAGTGATAATGCTATAAACACCTTTATTTCAACTATTTTAGTAGAGTGCAGGTAGTAAGTAAACCACTAAACCTGGCAGAACAAGCAAATGCTTGGGGGGGGTGGGGGTGGAAAAGACAACCCTACGCAAACTTATTTAGGATTCAGACAAGGATCATTCTTCTCATCTTAGAGGCAAAACATTTAAATAAAAAAAAATGCATTTTTTTCCATTTTTCACACTGAGATTTTAATCCTGGATTAATTATTTTAGACATTTTCCATATTAATTAAAGCAGTATAGCTTCTTTCTTAAGTTCTTTATCTACTTTCTTCGAGTAAAGCTATTTAATACTGGAGATTGTGGAAAACATTTGTTCATGATTATCCAGACATACAGTCAAACAAGACTGAAACAAGAGCAGCATGCAAAAATGTATTTAAGGACTATCATCCCAAAATGCTGCTAAAAGCTATTAACCAGTACGTGTTAATTGCCACAGCATTCATATTAATTTTCACTTCGGGCCCGACATTGTGGAATATTTCCCCTGATACATTTTAAACAAAGTTTAATTTAAGGAACTGCTTCTATCAACACTTATGAAAATTAACAGCCAAGCAATTAGCACTCATGAATTATCCCTTCCCCCATGCCTTCTACAGCAACTGTTTTTAAAAATGACGCTACAAGAGAAATTGTTGGGTTTTAACCCATTACCAAAATTAGCCACAAGAAACCTTGTAACGCTATACAGAGGTACCATTCCTCACAATTAGATTTTTAGCATCCATCCAGATTACAATAATGTTGACTTATTTTTATTTAAATTATCTCCAGTAGTCAAATAAACCCCTAAAGCCCCTGTAAGGTCTGAAAAGCTCAACTTCCTTAAATCTTCATTTTCAACTAGTAGTCATGAAAGTAGAAACAAGAACGTCTTGAGAAAACTCTAGTCTGCATGTAGGAAAGATTTTTGGCCTTGTAACTCAAATTTATTCTGGAGCTGAATGATCCCTTCCTTACATTTAATTGTGGTTTCCAACTTGTTTCTTTGACTATCTTGCTTTTTTAAATATCCAGCATTTCTTTTTTTGACTGTCCTGTAACACTCCTGTGTTTGCTAACACTCTTCTGGGGACATAGGAGCAGCCATTTGGTGGCAGGCATCTCAAAAACTGAACTGACAAAATATTTTAGTGATTAAAATTGTTTAAAAGTAGCAAAGACTTGGAAAAAAAAAAAAGGATGTGGACTGGCTTCAGAGCTTCAGAGATGATTTCAAGGGGAACTGTAAACATAGGCCTTAGCAGGAGTTACCTATTCAACACATGCTTCCTACAAAGCTGAACATTTGATTCTAGCACACTTTTCCTGTATTCCAGTAACTAAATACATCTTGGTAGCATTTTTCTTACTAGTGGGAATGGTCATGCAGTTGAATAGCCTTGACACTAAGACTGTAATAAATCAGTATCCTGTAAGATTAAGATCTCAGAAAAAAAACTCATCGCCACACTTTCCAGCAATTCCTGCCAGTTAGACTTGTGATTTGAAAACAAATATTCTGAATTTCTGTAGAATGAAAAGATCACACATGCTTTTAAAACAATTAACGAAGCAGGCAGGTAATGTGTTGGTAAACTCCAGGTTGTCAGGCTCACAGCTGTGTCACTGAAATGAGCCACTACAACACTGCTGTGCTTCATTTGTGGTACCTGGCTATGACTTCCCAATCAGCCCTACCGTCAGTCTTGTTTTCCCAACCTTATTAAAGGCTGGCAAGGTGGAACAATAAGCCATCAAACTTTGATTTCCCAAATTCTACAAACAGAAATATGCATTGAACTTACCTATTAAACAGATAATTTACTTTGCATGCAGATAAAGGAAATCAGTTTGGCCACAGATTTCTTAAGCCTTAATTTTCTATACAAATGACAACTGAAGTAATTATAAATAGCTGAAGATTTCTTTTCATACCATATTCTTAGCAAGAGTTTTTAAGATCCGTTCACCACGTTCAACCCACGTGATATACAAACCACACAAACAGATGCAGGGGTTAGGTTTAATTTTATCTATTTTAAGCAAAAACCTGAAGACACGGCCAAGAGCAGTTATTGTGTTTTGTTAAGAGCTGAAGTTTTATAATGTAAATGAAAGCCACAGATCTGTCCTGTGTAGCTGTGGGGCATGAATTACCTGGATCCTTGAGCTGATTAGAATGCTTCCATTGTAGTTGCACTTCACAAACCAAATTCTCTGCTATTTTGATAATTAATGAACTGATCAGAGTAAGAAATTAAGAGTCCTTCAGAATTCTATTATTTCATAAAATTGCAGAAGCAGTTACAAAAAAGATGCTAAATCTGGCAGAAAATACCTGCAAGATGTATTTTAATAAATTGGCTTGGTTGATATTAAAGCACGCGATGTTTCCTTAGTTTTAACTGATGAGCTTAAAACAATGCATCAAATGTTGGAGGGAGGGGGTAGGAAGGACACTGAAGAGAAAGGTTTTGTTCAATTTCAGGTCAGTTAAGGAGCTGAATTAGTGGTACATTAAAACCACTCAGAACAAAGAGCTTAGATACAGCAAGTAGAGCCTTCCTCATGCTTTGCCAGTGAACCACAAAATGGGTGTTACTCAACAAGCTGAAATCTGTGTTACAAAACAAAACAAAAAATAATATATATATAAACCAAAGGCCTAGTTATCATCTTAAAGATTTCAGAGCCACTGTGATCCCTTGAGTAAATACATAATTAAGTAGGGTTTTTTTAAGACATGTTTAATTAGGCCCCCAACCCCTCCTCACCCCCCCTGCCTTTCCCCAATTATGTACCATTTCCCCCAGAGATATGTGGCTCTGTTAATTATGTAAATAAGTCATGCACTATTCCCTGAAAGAATAGTATTTATGTGAAAAATACTGCTCATCTATTATCAATAGAAATACAAGACCTACAAGATTTCATGAAAAATAATTTTTAAAAGCCAGATGGTTTTCAATTTTACATTACTATCTGACAATACAACAAAGCTGAAGAAAGTAAAATAACCCACTACTGAACTACGTTTCCTCCTCACCTCAGATGGTCAGGTAGGTATTTAAAAATTGGCAATACAGATGGAAGTACAGAGAATAATTTTTATAAGCATACTATTGACAAACTTACCAGAGTAGTATAAATAATGCTGTTTTAATTAATATAGTGAGATTATATGCTAACAAAATGCCAATGCAATTATTTTGGAGAGTTAAAAAGGTATTTTTGATTTCTGGATCACAACTGCGTTGATTTGTATCATACCATACAAATCACAATTGAGTAACATAGAGGTATTTCATTAATATCTCAATTTCCTTCAAATGGACCAAACACCTGGTAAATGTATCAGACTTTAAAATATGAAAATTAATATTTTTCATTACAGTAAACTATAATACTATATTAATACAGAAAAAAAGAAGTTTGGATTGTCAAAGTGGGAAGGAATCATGAAGTTCCTCAAGTTTCTGATAAAAACCCTAGGAGGCAGCCCAAATCACTCTCAAGTATTAGAACAACAGGACTGGAACACCACTGAATTACAACAGACTTCTCTTAATAAAGATGAATCTTATTTTTACTTCCTCTGGCCATGACTTTCAGAAGTATACTTAACTGCTTGCCAAAACTGAAATTTCATGACATCAGAGCAGAAGCTTTGAGTTTAGAAAAAAAGGCATCTTAGTGTTGTCAGCATTAAAGTACTGCTATCATTCATTAATGAGGCCAGAAAATTTGAAAAGAAAATGAGGTAGCACTAATTACTACATGCTAGTAAGTATAAGATAACAGTAGAGGCAGCTTTGGCTATGTGGACTTCATAATATTAAAGTTATCATTTCACAAATATTCTAAACCCTTCTCAATGTGCTAGGAATTACGTATTTGGCTTTCCACTTCAAGAATACTTAACAGAATATGAAATTCTTCCATCACAAGGTAATGAAGCTCAAACTTCATACTCCCACAGGAGATTCCACAAACAAATCCAACAGAAAACAGATCTGTGCAGTATCTATAATTGTTTTGGAACAATGATACTGATCCATCACACCAATGTTTATATTTCAGTTTCTAGAGTTTATGACAGAGAAAAATACTTGACAACACGGAGTAACTAAACTGCACACAAAACCAGACAGTTATGCACAATTTTGAGCAATATCAAATGCAAGTTCTTGAAATTAATGTAGTCAAGGAATGAATTTGACTTACAAGGTTTGTAGTGAAACTGCTCCATGTACCCATACATAAATGGGTACTGGCGCAGAACTACATTGTTTTGTCCTTTTTTCTGCCCCAGATATTGACTAAGTGATGCTTATTTTCCACCCTCAAAACAGACAATAGCTTTTCCCACTCTTACTGGAAGCATTTTGAGAATAAAGACACCATAAAACATGGAATAATCAGGAAGTGCTGTGATGTGGCTAGACAGAATAGGTTCTTTTAAATGCCAAACCAACAATCACTTATACAAAGGGTCTCACCATCAACTCTGTAGAGATGTCCTAGGACTCTACCACACTAAACGTTTACCTAACTAACCTACTGGGGAAGAAAACAGACGGGGAAGGTACGGCTAATGGTAATGCCATAATTTTGTAATGAAAAATGGGAGAAACTGTTCTACCAAACTGGAACCATTATATTTAAGAGAAGCACGTTTCTAGACAACTACTTTAAAATAACTGATGGCCTACCCTAAAATCTAATTAAAGCTTAAATAAGTAAATGCACACAAGAACTGCCTAAAGCCTATCATCTTCTGGTCAGGGACCTCCTGAATTTGAAAGAAAAACATTTGATCCACTCACCTTGCCGTCAAATTTTGAGTACTCATTGAAGGGGTTATTCAGCTGCAGTGGACACTGTTCAAGTCGCACAGATAATATTGACTGCTTCCCAGAACACGGAGATTTTACTCTGAAATTCTTTTTTTCAAAAAGTGAGCTCAGCTCCTCTGCTGTAGATCAGAAAAGAGATTAGATTAGTTGTACAGGAGATGTACAGAGGTTACTGTTTACCACAGAAAGATAACATTGTAAGAGGGAGAATAAAATCAAACACATAAAGTAACAAATGCTTTAATAGGGCAGAATCTACCACCCCTCTTTCATAGCCCAAAGACATGAAGAAACCATAAGAAGTTTGAATGAAGCTACAGTTTAGGCTGAGGAAAAGATGATTTTTTCCCGTAGAGAGAATGGAACTGATCACTACAAGAGCCCCTTGCGTCAAAATAAAAAACCATCAAGGTTCAAAGACAGAATTACACATCCTGGGTCCTTCTGCTTACCTGACTAAATGAACAGTGAACACTATGCAAAAGAAATATGCCATGCAAATGCATTTCAAACTGAGCTTGTAACACGATATTACATTCCATTACAGGACAATATACCACCCCATTACTATACTGTAAAATTGCTATGCTGTCAGCAGTAGGCTTGGGACTACACCTGATCCAAAACAGTAATTTCTTCAGATTTTACTTCTCATGGTAGACTGGATATGGACTCCTCTCAAAAAATGTCAAACATGAAAACACCATTCCAAACAGTCTGGACAACTTAAAAAAAAAAAAAAAAAAAGCTTTCTAAAAACAAAGGTGATAAGAGTTAGCGAGTACTTTGTGTAGTCTGTGAAGGCATAAAATCCTCTGACAAGCAGCTCTTTTTATATGAAGAAAGTGCACATCCGAATTTCCAGCAAGAGTTTAACTCAAAATTTTCAGGCATACTTAAAAAAATAATTAGGACTTCTAATGTTATCAGGACGCTTCAAAATCAGGACAGAGCCTGGGGTGGTTTAGCATATTAGTACCAGTGGGTCTCATCTGCAAGAAACTGTGACTGAATCTGGATAAGTCTTTTCCACATCTGCTCTAGGAACCAAGTACCCCCAAACTCCATCAATCATGACCTGAGAACCAACACCAGCTCTCCTAGACTGACTCTGCTCCGCGTTCCTACATTTAGATTCACATCTCAAAGATTTACGTGTTGTTCCTTCAGGGAAATGAAACTGCTCCCAAGGCAGAATGACTTGGGACTTGATCTGCAGAGAGTTGGTTAATTTCTTAAAATGTGAATTTAAAACTTGTCAAATTATAACTAGTCAAAAGCTCAGTTTATTTTTATCAGCAGATTGCCTGAAAATTCAGACAGTTGGCAAAAGTGCTAAATATTGGCACTAAGAGATACCCAACAGTCTTGTGAAAGGCTGCGATTAACCAAAAAAGCTTGATTAAATCCTTTTTAAATGTGGCAACTCCATTAGGTATTCAGTTTTTCGTAACAACCTTATCTGTTGGGGGGGGGGGGGGGGTGGGTTTGTTTTTTTTTGTTTTTTTAAATGAAGGGTAATATTTCAGTAGAATTGTAATTAACTGGTATTTCTTGGGCATTTGGAAAGTACTCTGCAGCTTGGAAACCAATATAATGGTTTTATCGGTTCAAGTGAAAAAGCAAGCCTTTTATCTTCAATTTTTGTCTCTAGGGAAATGTTGAGATTATTTGTTTATTGTTTCCTTTGTTGGGATGCGCAAAAAGAGGATCTCAAGAATTCTTCTGAATTCATTAGTGTGACATCTGTTTTGCTTTGAGTTTTGTACAGCTTTTACTCAAATCAAATATCTCACGACTGAAGACTTTAAATAACAGTACATTCTATAAGACTGTAAATTCACTTGGCTGAGATACAGTTTTCTTTTCCAAAAGACTTCATAATTTCAAAAGTCAACTCATTTAGGAAGACGAACCCAAAGCTTTCTAAAGATGTGTGCAAAAAGCTAGAAGAAGATAAATGAGATTTCTGAAAAACTATCATCTTCTGTTGTGCATTTTGTCAAATAATTCCTAATAGACGCAGGCTGTGAGAGTTCCAATTAAAAACATTGAAAAAATATTTTAAATTCTCAAATTTCAAGGAAAAACCAGCTCATTAAACTAGCTTTAATTGAATATTTTTTAATTCTTAAAAAAAACAAGTTTTGCTGTCAGTTTTGCTGCATGTATTTTTCAGCTTTTGTGTTTGTTAGCTGTATGAGCTACATGAGCTGAATGCAAGGGTTTTGAAAGATTCACTCAATATATTGTTAATTTACATTTTATATGCTCTGAAATGAATGAATGTAAGAAGTAAATACAATTCCTTACTTCTTGCTTTCATCTAAAAATACCCAGTATTTTATAAAAAGGAGTAAACTTTTTTTATGTATATCCCTATTTGGTTTATAGGACCCACAGACTGCTTTACTAACATAATTCGATCTTTACATTGCATAAAACCGAAACATTCTTTTCATTATATTGAAAAAGAATTGATGCACAGAAAGGTGATGTGAATTTGTTGCACTGCAGAAGAAAAAAACCCAGACCTCCTTCATGTCACACTTCCAGTCAGTCACCTATCCCTGAAGCACCTTTCTATTTGTTAATCCCCTAGCCAACTCCAAATGCATGGAGATTTTCTTTTTCAAGTCCATACGCTACCACCACCTTATCTTTCAAACTCATTCCTAAAAGCAAACAGCTTGTCTCATGACAGCAGGCAAACAGATGATGAGTAGAAAATATTTTTTTTTTCTCATTACCATACACAAAACGACTCGTCTCTCACTTCCTTTTATCCTGGTTAGCGTACTTTTATTTCTGTACATAGTTATTAAAAATGGGAATCACAAAAAAACCTCAATTGCCAGATGCCTCAAATTACGACTGCATATCCAACCGCAGGGCAGCAGAAATGCTTGTAAGAGTTTGTCTCTTCAGTAAAGCATCTCTCTGACAAGTGATCTCTGGAGGTGGTGTCATCGGGATCTTTAACACTGAGCAAAACAACTTCCCAGCATCCTTTTAGTTTGCATGGTGGCAACCATAGGCTCGACTTTGTCTAAAGCTCAGATAAACAGTCAGAAGAGGGCAGCCAAATTCTCCCCATTCGAGAACTGCTATTTCTGATGTTACTGCCTTCATACGTGTTTCCAAAAACGCTGAACTCGAGGAACAGAACAGAAAAGCTCACACGCACACACTTAACAAAGAGGAAGGAAGGTACAGTGGATATCCTCTAGGGCTGCTCTTTCTCCTGGCCTCTTCCTACTGTGTTGTTCTTCATGCAACTAAGTAACATGCAGAATCTCAGTGACTAAGAGAAGTTAAATCAGCTCTGCCAGCAAAGACAGAGCGCGAGTGCCTTGAGTTTTTACGCAACTTATTTTTTATTTAAATCTGTCCTGCAGCAGGGAGGGACCAATCCATTTGCTTGCAAACCCAGCACACTCACAGAGGGGGACACCTCTGTTACTGCGGGTTGACAGATTACCTGTATCTTCAGGGCAGCACGTACAAGGAACTAATGTCACGGTGGAGCCCACATGAGTAAGATGACACACAGCACAGACACAACAGGAAACTGGAGTTTGAGTGCAGTTCAGTGTAAAGAAATACCAGGCAGTATATAGTTAGGTATAAAGAAGAAAAATAATTGCATCATCACTGGTCAAATGTGATAAAATACTGAGTAAAGAGAGTTGGAGGTTATGGTAGATTAAACTTTAAAACCTACAACTCTGCTTACAGAAGTAGAAAGGCAAAAACATTTTAGAATGCATTAACAGAGGTATCAAACGTAGCTGAACACTACTAAAGATTAGTGCAACCGTGTTGCTTGTGTGAGCAGCTTTGTTTGCTCCTCTAAAAAAGATATTATAGAGCAGGAGAAGGTTCTGCAAATGACAGCCAGGAAGATACAAGAATTTAGGCAAAAAAAGGAGATTGCACAGGAAACTCATTAAGATACACACAAATTTTGAAAGAAGTAGGCATGACAGACCATACAAAGGTTTGAATGTGTGTCAAATACAACAGGAATGTATATAGCTTGAGCTATAAAAGATAACTGAGACAGACTTTTCATTTCATATATTACAATTTAAACTATGCAGAACATCCAGTCAGGCATACATAATTATATAATAAAAATTTAAAAAAGAGAGCGAGAGAATAGGATTTTTTTGAGGAATCACTGATAATTGTTTTTTCAAGGAAAGGCTAGATAAGATAAGGCAGCACTTATTATGCTTTCATTTAATTAGATCTATATATACACCATTTCTCAAGATTTTCCCCTTATCTAGAAAAGTAACCACAAAAGTATAAACTCTACAAAATTCTTCATCACATCCGGTACACCAAAAGTCACTGGAAATAGCTAGAAAGCCCTAACTTTCATGGAGATAACGACCTTGCATTTTGAATGCAGACACCTGCCAATCACCTACCCATAGAGCAAAGATGTCCTGTTCCTTACGTACCCACAGTAACACTAAGAGCTTTGCTATCTCCATTTCTTGCTGAGACAATAGAAGCCTTAGCAGATAATGATGCTACAAGATGACAGGATACACAAACGCTGTATTAATACCTTCTATTGCAAAAAATACAGCAGCCACTTGAATTAGTTCAGACTGCCAAACTACATTTTAAACATCTTTCCTTTACTTTGCCTTTCTTGATAATTTGGAATGCCCTAGTCATATCTGAAAACAAACGAGAGGCCTGTGGCACACCACCCCTCCAAGCAATAAACTGTGGGAAACACATAACTGGGCAATGTCAGGCAAATACAATAATTAGTATTTCCTCTATGCTTTGAAAACTTAAGTGGAAATTACAAACTGAAAATGCTGTAACCATCAAAAGCAGAACTAAAAACAGTAGGAAAATAGAAGGTCTTTTCTTTTTACCTGAGTAAGAAGTATTTCTGTCTTTCCACTGAATGTTTTTGCATTTTATTTGATTTTGTCTCTCTTTCCGCAGACGTTCTAGTCTCTGAGCTTGAAAAGAAATATTACAACTATAAGTTTGTCAATGAAAGTTTACTATAAACAAAGACATAATTAACTACCTTTATATGAATAAAGATGTTTTATACTGCATATGTAGGGAAAAAAGTCATAAAATTTTAAAGGTGGCACCCCTGAAAAGCAAATACCAACAAAAACATGAAAATGTTCTTGATTTATAATTGAAATTAGAGGATATAAAACATTAATAGAGATCATAAAGATAGTATTAACATGGAAGAGAATAATAAAATGTGAAAACTTCTGTGATTAATATGACATTTCATTATATAAATCATTAATAACGGTCTTAAAGGAATTTTAATGCACAAATGAACTGAAGTGAATATTACATTACAGGAATAAAATTACTGTTATGAATTACTCTACCCGTTTCAAAAATTAAAGATAAATGAACTCAGACTAGACTATTAAAGTTTTAAATATAAAATCCTTTATCTAAAAATCATGAAAATTATAAAATGTCAAAGCTATATAAATTAGCATAGCTTTTTCTTCAGTGTGCTGAAACAGTTTATAGGTAGTAAAATAAATGATTTGTATCTTCACAACATTAGTCAAATCTTAAAATGAATATAATATTTCTTTACGTATATTTTGACTCCATCTTCAAAACAGGGTTTGAAAAAAGCCTCAAATAGTTGTAATACCAAAGAACTTACAGACCAGGGTACCAGATAGTATCTTAAATTATCTTGTTGTTAACAATAATATATCTCTCAGGAAATGGTCAGTTCAACCTCCTAGAAGCTACCCAAAGCAATGACCACAAGAAATAACTGATGTTATCAAGCGTCCGCTCAAAATAAGAAAGCAGATTAGACTGGCAAATAGGACTAATAATGTTGATCACTGAAGGAAACAATTTGCTGGATATATTAGCAATTTTGATGTATTGAGATCATTCATTAACTAAAATGGGTTTGTAGAAGGGACTCTAAAAGGCTAAATTACTCTGACAATTTTTAGATACAACTTGAGCTCCCTGAGCCATTTCACCAATTAAAAAAAGGTTAATAAATATTTTCTATCCCTCATATTATTATTCTTTTACATTTAGTCTTTGAACTGAAATGTGAACATGGAAGTGATTTTTTTTTGCCCCCATTAAAAAAAAACCTCTCAGCCTGGGAACTGATGAAAAAAGTAACAGTTGAGGTTTAGCAGCTGTAACAAGCATCCTATTTCTGTTTATTTCCCATTTAAGTCATCGTGAGGTTAGTGCCTAAATACCTCTGTGTATTTTACTCTTAATGAAATAAGTATCCCCACTTATAAGTTTAAATATTGGGTAAAACACTATTGCAGCATAGACATTTTATTCTGAAAGAAAAATTTTTTTCCAACTACTGTCCAGACTAGCTCAAAATTACCTTCCACAACCATTTCTTCCCACATGTGCCACCATTAAAATATATTAGATTCACATTTAAACTATGGATAAAGGAAAAGACAGACTAGAAATAATAATGCATGGTTTTATCCTACTTAATGTTTTCACCTCTTGTCAAAACAAACGTGCTGAAGTGCCGTCACATTCTTCAATAACTGTCCTGCTGTTCTATCTACAGCTGATCACAAATGATCATTTACTCTGGGACTGTATTTTAGCAACTCGAAATTAGATGGCATTATCAGTACCTATTAGAAGTCTGAATTATTTAAGATTCATTCTGACAAGCAGCATGCTAGTTTGAAAGCTTTCTGTGTGAAAAATGTCACTGACCAAATGCAGTCCTTATCTCATTAACCATTAGCAACTAGATGAGCCTTTGTTTCTTCTAGTCATGTGGACTGGGAGAATTTGCTGCTTTCCCATATACCCAAAACCTTGCACAGACCTGTCTCCACTTAATTTTTATTTTTCATTTTAGCCCTCTGAATATGGCTGAAAGGCAGGGAGGAGGTAGAGCCCAGAGCCAAGGAGCACCTATGACCCAGCTAGCTCTTGTGGAAAAGGAGGCAGAATTCAGCGGTGGACAGCCCCCGCGTTCTCCCCAGACATGATATGCAATACCCTAACGTGTCTCACCCTTTCCAGACTAAGGGGATAATGTTCATATTACAATGCACATAAAATTCATTTCCAGATTTGCATACCCACATGACAACTTCTTAATAATCAACACTTCTGTAGTCTCTGCAGAGATATGTTGACTCTCCTACAGTAACACATTATTTCTACATTTTATGAAAAAGATACTGTCCTGGTAAGGTACTTTGTAATAAAACAGCTTTGCAAAAGATAATAAAAAGTTATACTCCATCCAAAATCAATGGTTAAAGAGAGTAAAGCAGAAACAATTTTACTTAGCAGGGTGTAAAACCAAGGAGAATAAAGAAGAGCTTGAATGTTAAAAGTCTGCCACTATTACCTGTTGATACTCTGAATTACACTACATTCTCTTTCCAAACCTAAAAACCATCACCTGCTTTTCCAAGAAAAATGTTCCTGCTCCTGCTAAATCTACTCAGGTAGATTTACATTAAGTAAAAAAGAAATGTGCTTATGTTTGCCCATTTTAGGAGCAGATTTCACAGTTAATGAGTTTTTGTACTTATGAGATGTACAAACACTTTGTTCTATGTATGTATATGTTTTCTTCCATCAAGAACTAAGGTAAGTACTTGTGTGATGCAAAAAGCATTTATATTAAAAGTAGTTAGCTTTCTGTTTATTTATTCCTCTTTCTGTATTTCTGAAAAGGGTTCAGTACTGCATTCTTTATATTCCTGATTGGCTGGATAAGTGCATTAGGTTCCTGGTGGTACCAGCACACACGATGGAACATAACAGCCATGCCAGATGAAGAGAGGCAAAAAACAGGTTCCCCAATGGACTGAGTGTCCTAACCATTATTTAAAAATATGACTCCAATTGGAAACTTAAATGGTTTCAATCCATAATTTAAATAGAGATCATTCTATCAGTCTACTCAGTGAAATAATCCTTCAGAATTCTTTTTTGGTGCTTTGCTTCTCCTACCTCATAAAACTACACCACCAACGGAACTAAACAAGACCTCAAGGACAATGCCAGGCAGTCCGGCACACTAAGCTTTTCACCGTGCCTTACAGTCACTTGCAGCTATATATTCAGCTTATTTCCAAATCTAACTCTCCATTACAAGAGATCAGTGCCTTGTCTTTGTTGTAACTTTTGACAACTTCTTATTTATAAAAGGTATTTCAAGATATTCAATACCATACAACATTTTACTTGTTAGGTAAAGCACAGATGTTTTTTCTGAGCTCTAGGTGGTGTTATAATACCTTCAGAAATTGTTTGGAAAAGCCCCAACTATAACACAGAAGAAAAAAAAAAAAAAAAAAAAAAAAAGATATCAGTACAGACTACCCTGTACCAACCTTTGCATACATATTTTATTTCACAGACCTTTTGTTCATAGCCTTCCCTGGGTACAAGTAGCAGTCTGAATATCCCTCATATGAAAAAAACAAGTGGGACATCTTTCTTCCAGCCAAGACAAACAGCATATTTTGAAAAGGTGTACACCCTTAAACTTTCTAATTTGTTAACCTAAATCCTACCTCAAAGCTTTTCTCAGAAATAAAATTTCAGAAGACAATACAGACAAATCATTCACTTCGTTGGCTCACATCAAACTTGATTATCTTCTTTTATAACAAACAGATCTGATGCCTCACTCCATAAATTTTTCTCTGAAAATAACTATCCTGTTCAAAAGTTAACATCCCTCCAGACATTAACAATAGAAATATCAAAGACTGTTCACATACTTCAGATTTAGACTTGATGCCTTTACAATATAAAATTTTTTTATGTATAAAACTGACTACCTCAATGTTCTTCTGTACATGAATAAGTAAAACAGCAATTAAAACTCAGTTGACAGCACACTAAAGTAACTGAATCATTACACGTCCTTTTAGAAAAAGGTCTTCACATCACAAAAGGAAAAGTTTGACAGATACCTAGCTAGTCACACTCTGATTTGTCCATGCAAGCCAGACTAATAGAAACTGAATTTAAAAGGCTAATGTTATCTTGGCTGCAAACATCACCTACCTGTGTTTGATCGTCTTCTGATTCCGAAGTCCCAGCTTGAGGTAATATCAACTGATTGGGAATATATATAGCCCTGAGTCTCACCATTGCTTCCCTGTGTTTCTGAACCACTGTCCCCATATGCTGACGAGGGATTAAACTTTTCCAGGTCGACATCGTGATCTATCAGGACCATTTCACACATCCCTGTGTCATCACTGGTCACGTGTGACTGCCGAATGTGAGCAAGTATAATTGTTGGGTTGTCCAGGAAAGCCATTCTGTCCACAAGTCCACCACTTCACTATACTATCTTCTCTCCATCTTGTTTCATGGACACATGTACCTAGAAATACAATGTACACAGCTTTTTAGGAAAAAACACACCAAAACCTTGATTCAGAAAGGTTCTTATTTTGGCTGCGCAAAACTTAAATGATCAGTTTTGAACAGTGAATTATTTTAATTCTGCTCCAGCGTACTTAAGTTATACTGCTTGCTGAGGTCAACTTAAAGAACAGTGGGTTTGGAGGACAGCTTTAAACCTGAATCCCAAGACAACAGGACACAACAGACACCCACAGACAGGTCCTGTTACTCTACAACAAGTGGTTGCTATAAGGCAAAATATTTTAAGTAGTACACATAGAAGAACAGAGACAAAACATACACAGGAAACACCTGTCCATTCAAATTAATAAAGTTACAAAACCAGATATGGTTTTGTATTTCTTTTCACCCATCACCATAGTGTATTACTGTTTTTCTCCTGCCTCTACAGACCAATTTTTTGATTAGTTTATAACAGACCCTCTTCAGGTTTTGTATTTCCAGCAAAAACTTTAAATGTGAAGAGATTAGTATCTCAGGGCAGAATACCGAACATTGCTGCTGCACTGCACTTCACATAGGGCAACTGTTATAATACAGAAAAACCTCTACAATCATATACCACACGCCTGAGTTCTCGAGCACTTTAACAACAGTAATTGCCACTTACCTAAAATGTTTCATTCAGAATGCTCAAGCGGCCTTACAAAACATCGTCGAGGACAAAAAAGAAAAGACCAAACCACAAACCACACTCAAACTGTTACCCTATTTTAGCGTAGCTGTGGATTTATAGTTATGTTAACCTAATTGAAGTCTGGGCTGCCTTTGAAAGGGGCAACTCCATGCTCCTGCCTGGCCCTGGTCAGGTATCTGCTCCCTCCCAAAGGCTGGACTTAGCACTTGTGTAGCTGTGAGGTGAGCTGGATCAAAAAACGGACCTGCTGAATAAATTTGCAAAAAGAATTAAAAGAACATGAAAAAAAATTTACTAATTTTCAGCCAATCAGTCCAACAGCAAAGAGCTGCAAGAGCACTAGTACCAACGTAGTGCAGGCAGGAACGTCAAAAGGCAGAGGGGAGCCGGGGTTCTCCCAGCAGCTGTGTCATGGCCAGCTCAAAGCGACTGCAAAACCTCAGCCGGAGGAGGGAGGTCGGTGGAGTTTTAAGTCTAAGCTTAGAGAGAGGTGCAACCCTAGACATCAATTCCAGGGGTTCAAAATCCCCACTGCTTTTCTAATCATTTGCACACCTGAGATAAAAACCCCAACATTTTAATATGAGCTATGGAACTAAATGTGCTTATTTAGTATTTTGAACATAGAAACAACAATTTTAAAAACCCCTACCATTGCTGTTTGCAAAACTTCGTCAGCAAGAAGAAAATGCCAAAGGAAAGAGAACAATTTAAATCACACAAAGCCATATTCCATGAAAAACTGGTAAAGGCAGCTGGCCTTTCCCTGGCAGATTTTAACAAAAGAAAGTGAAAGGAAGCACCAGACAGCCTCCTTCCAGGACCAGCACAAGCACATTTCATCATTTCCCCTGTATGCTTCCAAGGGGAAAGGTATATTAACACAGAGAGCCCCTTGAAGCAGCTTCTGCATTTATGTACTTCAAAGCAAAAGTAATACTTTATTTGGACACTCATCAAATCATGACAAAAGCAAAATTCCAAAGGTAGGTTGTAAACTGCAAGCCCACCCTGCTTACCTGTCCCGACCTACCACCAAAAATCAGCATCTGCTAATTAGAACATTTGATAAATAGAGAATTACATCCTTCATAATTTTAGGCTTGGCCACAAATACTGCCTTTTCTTTCTTTCTTTCTTTTTTTTCCTGCGATGCCACGTCTTGTCTGCTTTAAAAAAATACAGACAAAACCTGAAGTATTTTATTGAACAACAGACCCAGCAGCAAGAACAAATTCAGTAAAGGAATGGTAGAGAAATAAAACTGACATGCTGCTTGTTAATACACTACTCCTACCATACATTTTAATAAATTACGCTATCAGCTAAATAGGCTCCGTCAGTACCCCTGGAGACACTCACCCCCAACTGGATAAGGCCCTGAGCAACCCGCTTGCCCGGCCCTGCTCGGAGCTGGGAGGTCGGACCAGGTCTCCAGAGGTTCCTGCCAACATCAGCAACACTGGGACTCCAAGTTCTATTTTTTATTTTCTGACTATTTCCATTACAGAAAGTAGGCCTGCTCTCCCTGAAGGGTTTCTCATTGTCCTCAAAGAGAGAGGCCATAAGGCAAATATCCTACCATAAGGCAACCGTCTCCTGGCTGTAATTTACGTGTTAAAGGCCTGCAAGCCGTAGCAGCGTGACTAATATTATGCAACTTGGAGGATACAGACACAACTAAGTACAAGGTATGGGTATTTTTTTAAAAGTGCACTGAGAATGTTCTTTAATTATTTACACACCACTTGTTAAAAAAGGCCATGCTTACCTGCAAGCAGTAAGAACTTGTTTAAATACGCAGCCGCCTTAGGCTTCTAAAAGGTCTGCAAACTCCCAATCAAAAATTACTGCTGCCCCATCAATGTGTCATATAAATGTTGGCATGTTAATTGTGTATTTATAAGATTGTTAATGGTTAGTTAATTTACCTCCCACACTATTATTGTACTTGAAATGATTTAATGTCTGCTAAGGGAGTTAACAACATGTAACAGCAGATGCGAGAATTTTACCTTTATACACTGCACCCCGACTTCATGCTATTAACAGTCCATGTGCTAAATTAGCCAAGCTTCTTTATAATTTTACATACGCAATTGCTTTTCTCATAAACACAAGCAGTGAAAAATTGCCAGAAATTCTATTTCAAACTCTGAAGTTTAATACAAACACATTTTTTCTTCAGAATTTTCAAAAAGGACAACTTAAAACTAGTTTCTCAATAAATGTTAACTGCAAATTCTATTAACAGTTCACACCCCTAAAAAAAACCCAAAAACCAACAGACAACAAGTTCAGACTGCAAAATTCAGTTCAGATTTTTATGCCATATTTTAGCAGTTGTTATCTACACAATTCTAGCTGGTTCCTCCTTTTGATAAAGGCAAAACACAAACAGATGGCACAGACCTGGTCTGAGGAACAATGACCTCCAATGAAGTAAAAGAATTCAGAAAAGCAAAGTTCAGTTTTGCAAACCTTTACACAAACACCTTGAAGCCTCCATCTCATCAGTTCCAGCAAAATTACAGGTACAAGATCAATTTCCAAATCTACTGAGATTTGCCAGCGTACCGCCTCTTCTGCATTTCTTATACCCAACCACCATTATCACATTCACATGTTGTAGCTGAATTTAATGGAATTCAGGGACCTCCTGAGCATCAGCAACTTCTTCAATCATAAACAAAAATTAAATGTTCTTTTAATACTTAGGCTACCTAAACATTATTCTCCTATTAAATAAAACATTTTGCAGACAGCTGTCAAGCATACTCTATGCCAACACTAAAACCGAAAAGAGCAATGTGAAACCTATGCAACCTTAACAGTATTTATGTATGACATGATATACAGGTTAGTGTTACGATGATATACTATTTATTGGCAAACACCTCCCATGATTCATCACATAGGTGGACAGAGCTGAATCAGACCATCGCTTTCTTCTTGATCTTTATTATTCATCTGTCTTACATTCTGCGTATTATCTAATCAACACCCTGGATGTGAATGCCCTCGCTCACCTTCTCCTTCGTCTCATCACTGTGTTACCGAAGTGCCCCAAATACCATGGAGGGCACAGCCCCCTATTAGTCTTGTGCAGTTAAAAAATATCCTCAAAGATGTAAATCAGCACCATCAAGAGGCTGAACAACTTGCCAGGTTTCACAGGAACTTTATAGAATAATTAGACAGCTGGATCTCACTCTACTATTTTTATCAGAAGTATTCCTCTTCCAGTAACCCACTGCTATATTTATGGCATCTATAGACTTTCACAGCAAGTGAAGCAAGGCTGTTATGCAGATCAACCTCATTCATAATACAGCATACAATAAGTAATGCAGAACGTTCTAACAAATTATTCAGCTCCCAGTAGGTGACACAAAGGTCTTGAAAAGAGGATATGCAGTTATACAAGCTATACCTTAAACACACAGATGAGCACATCTGAATTTGGGGAGGCAACTTCATCATCACAACATATTAAGTCTTCTTGTGATGCTCCCACTTGCTTGATATACTGTAATTATTTAAATAAAAGATTTTCTCACTTTCCTCTTTGCCCACCAAAACCCCCCCACATAATACAAAACCCAGTTTGATTTATATTTGCATGTTATCCTACATTGTGTCAATGAGATATCAAAGCAAGCGTGCGATAAGGGGAAAGGACAAACTGAACACACACCTCTTATGATTGCCACCCTTCCAATCCGTCCTATCAACCCACCATGTATCAGCGCAGACAACAGCGGATGTGGCTGGAAGCATTGTCTTGCTGCTCCAGTGCTGGACCACATTCACTTGTGGGACTGCAACCACGTCTCAACCTGTTTTTACTGCTGATTTCAGAAGAAAAAGTTTGACCTTGAGCATGAAAAATGCTAAATGCAGGTTACCTTGCTTTGGGAAAACACAGTTACTCTGGATTGAATTTTCTGATTTGTTTTAAATATACACAGTTGAATTTGACAAAATCCTTCCCTCCTTTCCCAGGGAAAGGTGGCTGGTCACTACACCAGACTGTGGCAGCCGAGGCCGGCTGCATTGCACTTTCACAGCTGCCAGCAGCAGGGCAGGACCCCCAAGCCAGCCTTTCCACTGCTCCCCAGCCCTCCGCTCTGCTCCCCAGTCTCACCGCGTAGGCTCCTTAAATGCTCCTGGTGGGTCGATGGACTTCACTTGGTAAAGCAAAGCTAATGACAAAAGGCATTTTTTCGAGCACCGCACCTGTCCCTCTAAGGAGTCCACAGACATCAGGTCACAGCTGTAGAGCTCCACCAAACAGTCTGGCTACTGCTGGCTCATCTTCAACTTAAGGACATCGTTCCGAAAACTGCAAGGTAATGCTGTCTTTTCATGACATGCTACAACTGGTCATAGTACAAGAAATATTTTCCTTGCAGAAAATTTTGATATCAATGCCCTTCATGCTTGAAAATATAGCACATATAACGCACAGAAATTTGCTCATAGACCTCGAAAGCTAGAATAAATGATAAAAATTGGAGAAAGCTGCAAGCTGCTAAAAGCATTCTGCTAAAGGGAAGAGCTACAACTTTGAAATTCTACAAATTCTAATGGAATAATTTTAAGAATCGTTCAGTTCAAATGGCTAAAAGCAGCTGTAAATTCTTCACACAACTCTCAAGCCAATTCCTGCAAGGTTATTTTGCTCTCTGAATTACAAAAGTAAAAAGCAAGAAGCAGAAAAAAAAAATCTCCTCTTTCCTATTCAGCAAAGCTGTAGCTTTTTTTTCTTTTTTTCCATTTTGTATGGTTGGTTGGTTTGGGTTTTTTGGGTTTTTTTTTGTTTATTTTTGAGTAAGCATGTTTAAATTGACCATCTTCCTTAAGGAAGTAATAAACAATTGAAGCCTGATTCAATGTAATGAAAAATATTCCAAAGATTCAACTTCTGGAAAGTACCACCTAGATCTAAAACAATTACTAATAATATCAAAATACAGCAGCTGGAAGAATTATATAACATCACAGGTCATCTTATCGCTTAAAGGCTTCCATAGCCACTGGACTTAGACACCTCTCCAACTGCAGCTCTTTAAAGTGGTCTTAAAAGCTTATGAAAAAAATGGGCAGATTAGAATAAAAAGTTTATTTTCCACCACATCATATAAGCTGGAATAGGACAGTGAGAACATACTTCAAAATTTGTGATTCAGGTTATATGAAATAATTCCAGTTAACTTCTGTCTGCAATTGCAGAAGAAATGGTTCTGTGGTTATCTACATTTGCAGCAGTACAAATAATCAAAGCCCTTGAATGCCAGACAGACTCCTGCGCATGCAGGATAAAGGAAAGTGAACCGCAATATATGAAAATTCAAGTTTATGTTTCAACAAAAGCTCAAGTGCATTTAAGAACGAATACTTATCTAGAGAAGCTGTCACTCATGCTTTGGGTCCTATCATTAAAGAGGAAATAATCATTTAAAGTAGCGATTTCACAAGTGAAACTGGAATTTGAAAGTTATGATGAGAAGACACTACATTGCACACAACTTCCAACAAATTATTCGTTAGTTTTCAAACCTGTAAATCAATCTGGCATTAGCGACGTATTTCTACGTTTATGAACTGCTTGGAATTTGGCTGTATTTTTGTTGTAATACTAATCAGGATGCAAATTATACCAACTCCAATATTTTAATTATTGAGCTTTAGGGAAGGAGGGAGACAATACTGGAATATGTACAGAAACTGTATACTCTCCTCTATTAGCTTCCCGATTTTGTCAAATCTTCATTTAATTGTACACAAATTTATTCTCAGCTAATCTGAGCTATCTTGCATCAAGATTTTAAGCAAATAAATAAGTATAAAAAAATGCAGAGATTATAAATTAGGGCAGACAAATCTGTATCTAGACTCATGCCTGCAAAGAGCATTCTATCAATATAGTGAAATGCTAATCTCCTAATTAACAACCTAATTAGGTAATTATGGCTTTGCAGAGGGATGCCTAAATGAAATATGACAACATGGTCACCTCTTTATATGGCACCTGTGGGCCTTTTCAGCTGTCACTGCAAAGAGTGCAATATCAATTTGAACAGATGACAAAGTGTTGTCATTTTTCATTCTGATATTGTACTGAATGGTTTGGATAGAAGCAGTTAGAAAAGCGGCGTCTTGCCTGGTTTTTGCCTAATCTAAATATGTGCAAACACTTTGCTTAATTTTTAATGTCTATGATTATGCTTATTTTTTCATACTGGCCAGCAAGCATTACCTAACACACACATTACATCTGCAATGTCATATTGTGATGACCCACCACACTGGAATCCCTATTACCTAATTTCACAGCATGTGTCCATGAGAATTTACTATCCAGAAAAAATATGAGTATTTGAGTTCATTTTTAAGGCTTAACTGCCGATTTTAAAGCAATAAAACAAAAACAGATTATCTTTTAAATAACACATTACAATTTCCATTTTATTTTTACTCCTGATGAATCCAGAAACAGGGAACAAGTGTCACTGCCTGGGAGTGGTGAAGACTACTGTACTTTTGCTTGCACAGAAAGCTGGAAAGGAATACTTTCAACAGTGGCACAGCACTTTTACATAGAACCATGGCTTTTCACTCATGTGCCTAAAATGCTTTAAAGACAATTCGTCAAGCTTTAACGTTCCAAAGATGAACAAATAAAATAACCAACTGCAAAGAGGAGGGTAAAAGCATAGGCTTGGACTGCTCAAATTTTAGACCAAAACTTCTGTTTTGGCTCTTTTCATTGTGGCATTCAAGAGCCTAAAAAAAAACCTCCGTAAATTTTACAAGAACCTATACAAACTTCAATCTTTAAGAAAACAATGAAACAGAAAGCTCCAACATTTGATCTTTTTTTGCCTGTATAACATTGACAGAGATGACCTGTTTTTTTTTCCTAAGCAAGACTCACTAGCTATATGTCTACACTGCAATCAGCAAGTGAGCATGAAGTATGGCATTATTCATAAATTTCCAGTATTTCACCTATTGCAGCTGCTTCAGAAAGCCCGCTGAAGCTTTGTGCTGAAGCTAAATTTCAGTGAAAGGTGTTTTAAAGCATGTGAAGGTTCACAGCCTTGAGGAGGTTGCTCCAGGTTGACCCCAGACAAAGCCTGGGGCCTCACTGTAGCTACAGCCAGCCCATGGGATCTTCAGAACAGCCTCTGTGCAGCACTGCAGGCGTAACACAAACAGGCTTCCTGGTCCTCGACAGTGAGGTGCAGTTGAGCTCCTCCAGCATTTGCGTATTAAACTGAAGCACATACCAAACCATATAGTTCTGTATTTGTCTTTTTTTTTTCCCTCAGTTTGTTGCCATTCCACATGAAAGTATTTTTATTGCATAAAAAGGATGATCACAATGTTTTTTGTGTCATCACAGGGTGCAAGCTGCTTCTGACTTCACAAATGCTCACGAGGATAATACCTACCTAAAAAAATACTGGGGACTTCAAGCCCCTTTAGGACTCTACATCAAATGTAACCAGACAGATGCACACTTTTTAAACAATAGATGAATCTGTTTCCTCTGGCTGTTAATTTTTGTCTTGACAAATTTTTGGTCTGTCTCCTTTAAGAGTACACAAAACATTCAAGGAGCTTTGTTTTGTTTTCAAAATAGCTGATTTAGATACAATACTTCTTGAGCAATAAGGAAACAAGGTAGGGATTGTCCTTCTGCTGTTTTGTATAAGAAACTGAGATTACAGACAATGAATAGCTGGTTATCACAGTTCAATAAAGCTGCTCAGCAGACATGCGCGCTCACAAACAAAATTAATATTGATATGCATCCTGGAGTCTTTGTTACAGGTACTGCCTAACAGAAAAGCCCTCACTTGGTCACTTCTGACAAATGGAGAACTGCTGCCTGAAAAACCTAAGACAGCAAACTCATTGCATTGCACATCTCAAACGTAAGGCAGCATCACACCCACGAACAACCACAATGCCAATGACACAACTAGTATGTAGTACCCCTGCAATAGCATTTTGTGTGCGGCTAGGGCCAGCAGTGCCACATTGCTGCTTCTGCACCACATAGCTCCCAGCCCGTCCCTTCCAGTAGCTAAAAGGGAAGAACTGAAGAAAGCCTGAGCTCTACCTCCCCCTTCCTCAGCAAGTGCCGCTCACCCATCTCCAAAGCAAAGCGTCAAACCAAGTTGCCACTCGGGAGACCTGCTGCTCCAACACGGGGCTGCGCTGCTGTCAGGGGCATGTGACTCACATCCTGTTTATTTGCTGCCCCGTTTGTTAATATAACTGACCTTTACAGATGGGGTCTGTTTCTCATGCTCACAACTTGGGAAGGTCAGGAAAATTTGTGCTACAGAATGTGCAACTCACAGATCATTCTGGCGACCACTTCACCTGCTGAGGCCTTTGCCAATTCAAAGGGAAATCTAGGTAAGAACTCTGCTGTTAGACACATTTGTTATTTGTTGCAACAGGGTGAAACAGTCAAACCAATAAGCAGATGATGAAAGGGTGTGATAAGACCGACCTGAAACATGACTGAGGAAGAAATGTACTGAATTGATTCTAATTCACTGCTTCAGTTATTTCTGTACAAGTCTATGTAGCCAACGATCTCAATTTTTTTAAACTAATCCAAAAAAGTGTCCGTGAACAGATTTGCTCTGAATTTGAAAAAATAACTGAGAGTTTAATTCCCTACCTTGCATCTACCCAATAAGCCTCCGAAACCTAAAATCATGTAGAACATACTCGGAAAATCCAAGCTTAGATCTAAGCAGTTCACATGTAAATAGTCACTAAACTTCCACTAAAACTGAAATCAACTCGTTGCTGTATCTCCTAGAAATCACTTCTCACTCCCTCACCCGTATCCCTGCAGTGAGAACACCAGTTCTGATGGCAGCTCGCCATGCACATGAAAAAACAAGGACACAACCCAGCAACACGCTGAACACGCTCATCTTGCAAGCACCCAAGCAGCCAGAGGAATAACCTGGAGGCTGCAGGAGCACCCAAGACGAAGCTAAGAAGCGTGGAATCAGTAATTCAGATGAAGTGACAGCATTAGGCCAGTAAAGACCCCAAGGCACGCTGTGGGCCGCCAGGCTGTGACCAAGCGTGAAGCATTTCCAGTGCAGCCCTGGAATTCCCTTACCCGTCTGCCCCCTTCACCACGCGCCCAAATCGAACATTCCAGCCGACGCTCCATCCCCTTCATCCTTCCCCTCAGACGTTACTGTCGGATGCTCACCTCCCTGCCCTGGTCGCCCCGACGGCAGCCGGCCGGGCCAACGCGTCAGACTGCCTGGCTGCGCAGCGGGCTGTCCCTCCCGCCGGCTCCTCCGCAGGGGCAGCCCCGCGCGGTACCGGCCGCCCGTGGGGGCCCGGGGAAGCCGCCGGTCCCTTGATTCTCAGAAACACCTCTGCTGCCAAGGCTCACGCCTCCCTGTGACACGCCATTTCAGGCCGCGGGTTTACCACGCTTCTATTTGCAGAAACGAAGGAGGAGTTCCAGTGCACAGCGTCGCTGCCCCGGGAGAGCCGCTGGACCCGCTGCCGGCCGGTCCCGGGCAGGCACCCCGCCGCCGGGCTCCGGCCCGCCCCCCTGAGACACCCCCGCGGCGCTGGGCCGAGGACCCCGCACGCCTCCGCACTTACAGGCCTCGACGCCGCGCCGCTCCGTGGGGCCGGGCCGGACCGGACCGGGCCGGGCGCCGCCTCCTCCCCCGCCGGCGGGCCAGGGCTGCCGCTTCCGGGTCCGGAGGACGCCGCGGAGCGAGGAGAGCTGGGCCGTGCCGCGACCCGGAAGCACCGCCTCCGGAAGTGACGCGCCGACGGCGCACATGCGCGGGGTGTGTGCACCGCGGCGGCGGCGGCTGGGGGCGGGGCCTGTTGGTCCTCCCGTCCCGCTTGTAGCGGGGTTTCGCGTCGCGCTGCGTCCGACGGCGGCACGGAGGGGCCTGGCGCTGGCGGCCGAGCCGCCGTTCCTTCCCGCGGGGAGCGCGGCTGGCCCTGCCAGCGGGGACTCACCGGGCACCGCGTGTCTGCGGTCACGTTAGTGACACGCCTGAATAGAAACGTTGAGGAAAACGGTGTAGTTAGAAGTTTGAGCTGTGCCTCTCATTGCAAATAGAGAAACTGGATGCTTTTCTAGTGGGGATATACCACTCTTATTTCCACATTCGCCTGCTTTTTCTTTGGAACAGTATGGGATTCGTGTTTATTTTGTGGTTTTAAACCAAACCTTACACATAGTGCTTGGTACACAGGCACAAACAGGGTGAATTTACAGAAAGGCATAACTTCAAGAAAGTAATTAACGATACTGGCCGTCCTTACAAGCATTAGAAAAGTCTGAGCGGGTGAGACACTGCTGCCTCCGGCCCAGAGGACGGCAAGTACTGCTTGGAGTGAGCAGGTGGGACCAGCTGCTCTCCACTGTCCATTCACCTCAGACCTTGGCACCATCCAGAACTGGAGATGTTACTGGCTACTTCCAAGGGCTCATTTTCCTTTCAGTGGCTTTGTGGCCTATTGGCCATGTACATCAGCCCTTTTCAGGCCCACTGATGCTGTCTGCCTCTGCAATCTCCTGTGGACGTAATAAGGCAGTATCTGTTAATTCCTCAGCAATCCGTGACCTCGCAGTCTCTAAACAGCGGTGCACATCAACATAAAACAACCTTAAAAAAGGACAGCACTGGAGGACAGTGGAAAGCATTATACCGAGTGCCACCAAGGGCACCTGAGGGGAGGTAACGTGTTTGATACTTCCAGGAGCAGATAATAGCAGCCAGCATCAGTGGCTGAGCAAAGGCAAGGAGCTGAAACTGCCCTAGGAAACAGCAGATCATGGGCAGTGCAAGGCCACAACCGGGAAGCACAGCAGAGTACAGAGAGCCACTCTCCATCAGTTGTCTCATGCTGGAATTAAACTTGACTCAGCCTGATAAAACAGTGGAAAACCCAGCAGAGCAGCTGTCTGCTGATTTGGTGAGGCGAAGGGGATCACCATGGGGCGAGATGAGCCCCATAGCTGGCATGGGAGCAGCATCCCATTTGTTTCAGTGCCAAGTAGCCATTGGAACTGCTCACCTCTTCTGTGAAATTTTGCCCTCAGCGGACAAATGCAAACTGATCTGTGAAATATTCAAAATAACAGTAATAAAAAAGATCTTTGGAGTAGCATTCTTAATAAAGCTGGGTGACACTAGGAACACATTTGCTCAAACCAGAAAATGGTACGTAGTCAAGATAGAAGATAATTAGAATTTGAATGAACATGCTAATTGCTTGGAGGGACAGTAAAAGCATAGTTATGTTAACCAGAAGTAATCTGCAACAGTTAAACATAACCACTGTGAGACATGGTTAAGGGTTCCAAATCAAACAGATGACATCCAAGTTACGGTCCTGAGTGAAGGTATGATGATGGTGATGTCAACCGTGATTGAGAGAAGAGGCAGGCAGAAGCCAAGGAGAAAGATTAAGAGCTCTGTTTTAGCCACGCTGCGTCAGAGTTGTCAGCCATACATCCACAAAATGTCAGAGATGAGGATGAGATTTTAGTTTGGACATGACTTCTTTCAACTGAAACTGTCCATCACAGATACAGTACATACAATGAATTAAATATCATTTTAATTGCTACAGTGGCTCCTGATCATTGTGCCACAAGTGGTCTGCCCCTTCCCTGAGAGGTCTCTGTAGCAAGTTTTGTTATAAAAACGTGCTCAAAACGTGAAGAAAATGGATCAGGATTAAAGCGGCTTCCTCCATGCGTTTGCGTGGGGCAGGTGTGCACAGGCGGAGCTTCGGAGGGCCGGCAGTGCCCCGAAGCGAACCCAGGTGAGTCCACACACACAGCGGCCTCCTCCCTCGCGGCTCGGGCCGCCTGTCTCACATGCGAAAGGGCTCCAAAACCGATCTGCCGCCGAGGCGGCACCCGCTGAGGCGCAGCCGGCCGAGCCCGGGCAGCCCCTCCGTCGGCTCCGGCCTGGCGACAGGGCGCGACGGGCTCCGCCGCCCGGGCTCGCAGGCGCGTCCAGGCCCGCCGGCCGCCGGGCTCGCAGGCGCAGGCCGGAGCCCCCGAGGGGGAGGCCGGGGCCCGGCAGCGCGGCGGCGCCGAGGGTAACGGGGCGGCCTCGGCCCGGGGGTCGCCATAGCAACGGGAGGGGCGGGGCCGGAGCGCCGGTCGCCCCGGCCACGTGACTGTTTGAACGGCCCAATCAGAAGTTTCTCAGCCGGGGGGGCGGGGCCTCCGCGGGGGCAGGCGGGCGCGGCACCTCCCCGCGCGGACCAAGTGGCCGGCGCCACCGCCGGCGCCCGCCCCCACGCGTTGCGATTGGCCGCCGCTCCCGCCGCTCCCGGCCCGGGGCCGCCCCCGTGTCCCCCCCTCCCGGGGGGCGCCACCGCCGCTCGGCCCGGCGGGAGGGCGGCCCCGCGGAGCCCCGGCCCCGTGAGGCGGGCGGGCGGCCCCGGGCGGGGCGGTGGCGGCGGCGGCCCCGCCCGGCGGGGCGGGGCGGGGCGCGCGGCGTCCCGCGGGAGGGGCGGGGCGGGGCGCGGGGCGGGGCACGGCGGGCTCCGCGTCCCTCTCGCGCGCGGCCGCTCTCCTCCTTCACAGGGTGACACGTCTGCGGTGAGTGAGTGGCGTTGGCAGGCTGTCAATCCCTCACCGGAGCGGCCATCAAACAACATAAAACACACACAGGCACCGGGCGGCGGGGCTCATAAATTCCAGCGGGCTGATATTTTTGCACATTGCTTTGCAGAGAGTGTGTAATTAATTTTTTTACAGTTCTTTCCCCGTTATTTCCGCTCTTTTCTTTGCACAAGTTCAAACTTTTGATTGCTGCTGTTTTACCCCCGTTGCACAGACTTGGGATCATTTGTTATTTTTTGGGGGGAGGGCGATTAATTTTTTTTTTTTCCTCTGTGATTGTGTTTTCTTGGCTTTTTTATGTTGCAATTTGGGGGTGGGGGTGTTCGCCTGGTTTGTTGTGGTTTTTGCTGCTTGCCACCCTCCTAACTTCTTAAGGATTTGAAAGCGAGTTTTTTGATTTTCTATTTTTTTTTATTTTTTTAAAAATTTTGCCTTTTTACAAAGAAGATTTTTGGTGGACAAGTGGGGAAAGACATAAAAAGCAACAATAAAAATAAAAAAGGAAAAAAAAAAAAGCTTTGGAGGAAGATTGTACCAGGAAAAGAAAACTGCAAAGAAACCTTATCAACTCATTTATCCAAGCCACAAATATGATGATGATGAAAGAAGATTGTAACTAAAGAAGAGTGATTTACTGCACTGGGAAGGAGAAGAGAGTGGAATAAACAGCTGAGATCCGGTCAAAACACAAATACTAATTTTTTTTGTTGTTGTTGTTGTTTTGTTTGGCTTTTTTTTTTCTCTCTCTCTCTCTCTTTCTTTTTTTTTTTTTTTTTTTTTTTTTTTTTTGGTGTGTGTGTGCAAGAGCGAAATAAGGAGTCAGGAACTGGGACTGACTCCGGGAGCCGGGGGCTGGTTGGCGCTTTCCCTCGCCCCGAAGCCCGGCGCTCTCCCGCCCCGGCAGCGCGGCCCGGGCCGCGGCAGGAGGGATGGACGATCAGTCCAGGATGCTGCAGACTCTGGCCGGCGTGAACCTGGCCGGGCACTCGGTGCAGGGGGGCATGGCCCTGCCTCCTCCCCACGGACACGAAGGGGCAGACGGCGACGGCAGGAAGCAGGACATCGGCGACATCCTCCATCAGATCATGACCATCACTGACCAAAGCCTGGATGAGGCACAAGCAAAGTTGGTTTCGTCTAATTAAACCTTGTCTTTTTTTTCTTTTTTTCTTTTTTTTCTTTTTCTTTTTTTTTTTTGTGTGTGTGTGGTTTTTGTTTCTCTCCTTCCTGCTCCTCTGCAGAGACCCGGAGTCTCACAATTAGAGCAACTTCTTGGTGCCGTAGGAGAAATTGCAAGCAGCCAAGGCAGAGCCAAAGTTGCTATTTAATGATTTTTTTATATATATATATATATAAAAAACAAATATCTAAGTATGCGATGCTTATGCCGTCGCTGCGGTGCGCGGGAGGCAGGGGCCGGTCCCTGCCCGTCCCCGTTGGACCCTGTCCGGCGGCCACCGGCCTCGGGGCCGCGGCTGCTCCGCCGGTCGGTCGGTCGCTCCGTCCGACGGCCCCGCGCCCCCTCGCAGCGCAACTTTCCCGTCCCTCGCCCCCTGCCCCCTGCCCCCGCCGGGGCGCGATGAATTACAGACCTGACAAGATAGCGCTTCGCGGGGGGGTGGTGGTGGTGGTGGTAAAAAAAACAACAACCAACAACCCAACCAAAAAACCCCCCCTTCAATCCCCCAACCAACCAAACCCTGGCTGTTTTAAATCACAGTAAATACAAAAACAAAGAATGTTAACAAGTCGGCCCCCCCCGCCCCTCCCGCCACCTCCCTAATAAATCAGTTATAATATCGCAGGACGGATCGTACCGGGGACGAGGGGGGTTTGATTTATACCCCTCGGCCGGGCAGCATTTGCACGAAGATAATTCGGTATAAAAGTGAGAGGGACGAGGGAGCAGAGACCCGCCAGCCGCGGCGGGGCGAGGGACCCCCGGCCCCGCCGCCCCCCGCCAGCCCCGCGGCCCAGCGCCGGGAGAGCCCGGCCGGTGGCTGCGGGCGCCGGGCCGCGGGGCCGGCGGGCAGGGAAGGCGGGGGGGGGGCCGGCGACACGGGGATCCTTCTCGGGGAAGGCGCCATGTTGCTGAAACGCGGCGTTAACCGCTTGTACTCTGCTCTCTTTCAGGAAACACGCACTGAACTGCCACAGGATGAAACCCGCCTTGTTCAGTGTCCTCTGCGAGATCAAGGAGAAAACAGGTAAGGGCCGCCCGCGCCGCCGCCGCCGCAGCCATCTTGATCCCTCCTTCCTTCCACCCGCCGCTCCGCCGGCGGGGACGGCGCCGGCCCCTCCGCCGCCCCTCAGCCGCCGGAGCGGGCTGGCGGGAGCCGCCGGCCGCGCCGCCCGGTCCGGGCCCGGCCCGCCTCGCCCCGAGTCCTGCCGGCCTGTCCCGGCGGCGGCGGCGGACCGCAGGGGCCGGTTCGCTGTGAAATGGCGCGGGGGAGAGACCCCGCCGCTCCCCTCACAGCCCCGGCGGGGCCCGGCCGCCCCTCAGGACACTTCGCAAAATACTTGTTCGAGCTGTGTTACCTCGCTGCCCCCTCCCCGGGACGCGCGGCGGGGCCGGGAAAGTTCTGCGGGTGCCCGGGGCTGGGGAGGGCAAAGCTGCGCCCCTGTCGGCGCAGGGCCGGGGCTCCGCGGAGACCCTGCGGGGTGCCCGGCCATGGATGCTTTGACCCGGGTCTGCGCCGAGTGCAGCGAAGCTTGAGTTGCTCTTGGGCGATGATGTTTTAAATGCCAAAAATTTTCATCTCAAAAGTACCGAATTTTTTTTTTTTTTCTACATTAATGCGAGACTCTGGGTTTTGCTTAGAGGCATTTTAGGGGATTTTTTGCAATTTTTTCACATCACTGAATTTACTGAGCTTTTTTTTTTTTTTCCTCCCTGAAGAAGAAAATTTGCAAAGTACTCAGATTTGTACTATGGGAATGAGAACATTTATTATGATCCGGATTTTAAAATAAATGCATACATTGGCTGGCTTTTTAGCTATAGTTGATACACAATCACGTCCCCCTTAATTCCACACCAAAAAATAAAAGACTAGACGAAAGCAACAAACGTGAAATCATTGCAAATCTCAGCTGAGTAGCCTAAAGTGCACAGTTCTCAGTAAATTATGGTGCTTTATGTCCGAGGGTTTCTTTGCTACCGGGGATCCACTTCAGTTTCTGCTGACAGCTAAGCACTAGGGTATTGACTGTGTTGTGAATATTAAGATTGATTCTGCTTTATATTGCATTATTTTACCCAGGATAAGGGGAATGATCCCCTTTCTGCCCTCCCTCCCCGCCTACCTGCGTTTTGCCTTGATCAGCTCGTAACCCCGTTCCGTCCTTCTTTGGCTTGTGTTTGTTTTCTGCCTTTCCCTAAACTTTTTTGCCTGTCCTGCTCCGGAGCCAGCCAAGCAGCCTGCCCTCGATGTTCAGACATTTTGCAGCAGGGATTTCAATTAAGGAGGCAGGCGTAGGTCCTGCGATCGCTTTATTTGCAGAGGGCTTAGCCTGACTGTTTTGAAAGGAAAGTATAGTCAGCCACATGTCAGAGGTGAGCTGCGAAGAAAAACCCGCGTCCTTTCAGCAGTGGGGATTACTGGCAGAGGGTGTTTGGTGAGGCCACCGCCGTCTCGAGGCGAGAGGGAACCTGACAAGAGACTTTGTGGTCTGAAATGTTTCGGGGTGTTTCAGTGATAACTTGTCAGTTGGGATCCTGCCTTTGTGCTGCAAGTAGTGAGGCCAAGTTTGCAAGTTATCTCTTTTGTGAAATCGCTGAGAACCAACAAAGAGTGAAGGCGTCCGGCTGCCCAAAGGCGAGATCCTGCCAGCCCCGGCAGGGCAGCGCAGGGGGACAGGATTAATGCACCGGGTGATTGATGGAGATGAATCCACACCCCCACCAAAAACTGTTCCCGGAGGGGGACCTTCACTCAGGGTCTCCTGGTTGAGACGAATGTAGGCTTTAGTTAGCTTGCTGAAGCAAAGGAAACGTGAAAGTAAATTCTAGCCTACTTGCTGTAAGCTGTTTTTGAGGGAAACGGCTCAAACAATTCTGAACTGGAAGGGTGAACGGTCTGAGCTGCAGTTAAAGCAGAGGTGTGCCCCCCCACCCCCTGTTACTCTGCATTGTCCTGTGGTCCAAGTATTTAGATCTTCCTGCTGCTGGGTCATGCGCCGGTATTTAATTCTTTTTAATCGGAACCAAAGTTTTCCTTGGTGTTTGCAGTGGGAATTGCCGTGATGGCTTTATCGCTACCTTCTTCTGTGAGAAGGATGAGAGGTGAGGAGGGAGGCTCTAGCCTGTATGTACAGTGTAATTGCAGTCATGTCTGTTCTGAAATAAGTAATGCAATATTTCAGTCATTTTTATATTGAATTATAGGGGTATTTCATACATTTTAGTAGTTTTCAGTATCGTCAGCAAGGACTTTGTGAGTCTGGTTGTGAGAGAACACGTAGAGGAATCCTCAGTTTAGGTGGAACAACTCTATCATTTTCCCGCAGGGGTTAATGAATGCATCACATTTTTAAAAGCCCCTCTCTCATTCTCACTTAGGGTTAGGAGCTGAAGGTTTTGGTTTGTTTGGTTTGGGGTTTTTTGGTTTGGTTTTTTTTTTTTTTACCTGTGAGGTATTTACCATGTACAAAGAAAATCACTGAGCTTACTGAATTTAGCCTGACATTTCTTTTTCACGTTTTAACATTTTAAGAAGTGCTGCATAATACATGTAAGAGCTTTACAGATATTAATAGATAGGTGCATTCTTAGAGGCAACCACAAGGTAGCATGGTTTTCATAAAGAAACTGCCACTTATTTCTTTAATTAGTTCAGAGAAAAATGATACCCAAAGTTCTGCTGAAGCCCCTCCGGTAAAATACGAAGATAAGCAAGTGAGAGCCTATGGACTCTGATTTGTTGTATTTTACCCGTTCTCTGAGGTGTTGCTTGGAAGTGTTAAAGTTGCATTCTTCATGCGTGCTCACATCTGTTGCATACCTGTGTAACAGTCTGTCTCCTTAGGCGCCTACCAGTAGGAATCAAAACCTGATTTGTGTCTTTGTTTTTTTTTTTAATAGCTCTTTTTTACTGACTAAAGATCCTTCAGATTTGTAATTTGATTAAGCCACCATTAGGACGTTGCTATACCTGAGGTACTGTTTATTCTCATGGAGATAGAAATGAAAATATATTAATTCTTACAGTCTTAAAATGGTTAGGGAATTGCAATTATTTCCCAATGGAATGATGTATTATTAGGTCCTGGACTGTGTTGATAGATGATTTGGGTTTTTTTGTCTTTAGAAATGATTTGTATAGATAGGAACACAGGTTTAAAAATGCCTTGAATGCATGTGAGTATGTGTGTATGTGTATACATTTATTTATTTATTTCTGTAAGTCCAACAAGAAACAATGATAGCTGCCAACCAAACCCTAATTTACTGTCACCACAAACCCTAAATAGCATTCATTTACTAGTAAAGCCTAATGGCATACATGATGGTTTGCCAGATTTGTGGCCTTTGTGAGGCTTATAAGCAGGACTGACTTGGGAAGATCATAAAACTTAATGAACTTCTCGACTGCAGGAGGTGTCCGCAGGGGAAGAGAAAGGCCTGCTTGGCTGGTTGGGCTGGTTGAACTATTTTTTATGTCTAAAGAGAGAGGAGGAAAATGTTCATTAAAAACGTTCTCCCCTTGTGCAGAATTTTGTTTTAAAGAATGAAGAAAAAAGAAAAAAAAAAGAAAAAAAAAAAAAAAAGATGTGAAAACCAGACAAATAGTGGTGTTAACCATGGGGCTAATTTCTTGCTGTTCCCCATGTAAGCTAAAACCTTTATTTTTATTGCTACAACTGTAAATAGCCATGCGATGCCATTCCAATGATTAAAGGGCTGTATTGTGTCCTTACTTGCTGCAAAGCTCCTTATTGATGAAAATGGCCCAACTCTTTTAGGAACGCCCCTTGTCAATATGCTGCAAAATCTGTAAACCCACTGTTAGGTAACTCCTGTGAGAAGGACTTGCTTTTTGCCTTGTCTGCTAGTAGTATTTGAAAATGTTAACCCTTTTCTTCTCTGTGGTTATTTAAATATCAAATCATAGGACTCTTCCCTGGCATTACACAAATTTCAACTTTTCTGTGTTTGTAAACTACCATTTGGTGCCAACAACTTGGCAGTAATCTATAATGATACGCAATCCTAGCGATCCTGTCTGGTCATTAAAGGATTCAAATAGAACAATGAAATGGCCGGGATAGCATGCAAATATATATATGGTGTCTGTATGTGTGTATGTATGTTAGCTGTTTTCTAAGTATCAGCTGTGATGTTATTGTTACTCAGTTGAGCTATTTAAAATATTTATGTGCAGTCCTGGTGTTTTTTTCCAGGCTGCTAAATACATATTTTTTTATTTACCCTGACTACATAAGGAAGTGAGCATCGTGTGTTTATGTCCATACATCTTTTCTTCAGTTTAAACCGTTTAGCTTTTGTTTCCTTTCTTATGCTTCAGTATCCAAGATTTTTTACTGAACCACTGGTTATACTGTTGAATGGTATTTCTTTTTTAATTATCAGCAAATGTATTACAAATGATGACGTGCAGTAGAATGTTAGGTCATTTACACTGTCCTTTGGCAATGACATTGTTTTCTTCATAAATGTCCTGCTAGGAAAAAAATAAATTGAATAAAGTATCTTGATTTTCATTTGGTCATCTGTTTCAAACACATTCATTATTGGAATTTTATTTCTTTGGTGGATTTCTAACAGGGTACTTCTCTGGTTAAGAAAACAGGCGGCTTTGGTGATTATTTTCATTAGAGAAATTCATGATACTTTGTCTTACAGAACATGTAACTATGCCATACCTTTAGACCTTACCATTGTTAGAGCTCCTTGCTATATTTAAATAACAGTCTTCACATTGATTACCAGGATCAGTGTTTCCACATCTTCCCCCCACCCCCCCCACGTCTGTAGAGGATAAATTTGGACCCACTTGTCAATACTAATTTAACTAGGAGCAAGGATTTATTTTATTTTATAGCTATTTTTCATGTCCTCAATTTTATTTTTGAATTTGACACATTCGCTTGCTTATCTGAAAATACCAAATTATATGAGTTACTGTGTGGTGTATTTTAGGATGCTTGTTGTAAGTTAAGGAATTTTTGCATTCAGAGATAAATTATTATTATAGCATATAGTGAATGCAAAAGAGTTTGGTTTTTTTTTAACAGGATTTAACACATTTATCAAGCTCTATTCGTACAGCTTTCAATGAAAAAGTTGTATGATATGGATATTATGCTGTCTTTTTTCAATTTAAATATTGATTTGTGTGAAACATTAATATAATGATATTTGCAGTCTGCCGTAGACAAATATAAGCAGAATTAGACATACTAAATTGTTACAAATGTAACACAATATTTAAATACATATGAAGGCTATATTAATAATTACATAGTAGAGGATGAGAGAGTCCGGTTTGTATCTCCTCAATTTTTAAGACTGCTTTTCAATTCTTTGCACATCGTGCATATGGTGGTTCGATGAATATTTTTATGAATAGCAGGAATGAATACTGAATCTGTGTAGTAGTGAGTCAAAACCAGGGGAGCCCCGAGTGGAGTTTTGCTGTCCTGATATCATTGGTAGAATTAGATGTAGCTGTTTGTATTCCATGAATTGACACCCTGAGAAGAATGCTTTGTTTGTTTTCTCAGCAGTCATGTTTAATGCTATTCGCTTATCAAGGTGATCAGCATGGTTCAGATAACACATGCCTGACACAGCCTGCCTTTTTTCACCATCATGTTGACCTTTTGTCACATTTGCTTTTCTCTGGTAGGCAATTCATGTCTTTAAGTATGAATGGAGTAAATAATTCACATCAATATTTAATATAAATTATTAAAGTTTCTGTCAGCTCTTATAGTTCATGCTTTTATAAAGTTGGAGTAGTTCATCAGCCAAACAGATGAATTGTGCTTCTCAGCTGGACATTAGAGCTCCTCCATAATGCTGTCTTTACAGTGGAAGTAAACAGGGAATTAAATATGAAAGGAAATGAAGCCTGGTACTTGAACGCATATATTTTTCAATAATGCACATTCTTTAGGAAGGCTCGAAGTGCGAGATAAATATCCACTGTAATTTATTTTGCTATTCCCATACTTTTTTTTTTCCTGTTCATGTTGCAAACAGGAATGTAGAAACCCCCACTAACCCTGGCATTTTCTTCTACTCTTTGTTATTAGCCTTCCGTTAGTGCTCCAGCCCCCTTCTTGGGCTTAGGATGGGTGTACTAGTGTTGGGGTTTGTTGGCTGTCCCCCCTGCCACTCCCCCTTAATGTTCTTTTTCTGTTTTTAAAGATTGATGGGGAACACTAAGATGATGAAGTTTCAGGGGGTTTTAGCCTGTTTGTTTGTGAATTACAGTTCATATTTTGTGAAGTGACCTGTGATTGAAAGTAGATTCTGAAAATATTTTTTACCGAAGAAATGGTCTGATGTCTGATGCTTGTAACAGCTATAATGTGTTTATTGCTTCAGAAATTGGATAAAAATAGCACGTTGTGCATAAAAGCATATAGTAAAAATCATTATGCACTTACTTTAATTTTATACCGGTTTAGGTATTTTACTTTAGATTCTTTTGTTAACCATGAGTTCAGTGCATGCTGCACAGTCATATGAACTTGTAACAAGATATGAATCACTGAATATCATGCATCCTACAAATCAATCACTTGGAAAGGGGGGTGGTTTTGTGTCATGTGTTTACAGGTCAAAACCTTTTGCTATACTTAAGTCATGCATCAACATTTAAAGCTAATCTCTCATTCCTCATTGTCCATCAGGTGGCTTTTTCATATATTATTTATTTTAAAAATATTTATTGTAAGCGGAAAATGGAATTTAATAATATTATCCTGATAGCATTTCTTAAAAGAACAATGTTTTTTCAGTATATCTTGTTGTGTATGATGGGGTCAATGAAAGCATCTAGAGTTCTTGAAGTATACAATCTAAATTAAGATTCTAAACAGGCATTACAGATGCTGGTAACTTTGGCAATTATCATTTTGTTTGGTGAACAGTAGTAAAACAGTGTGCGGTAAAAGTGTTTAGAGAGAGAGGATAAATAAATTGAACAGTTTTGCAATGCAAAGTGGTTTGTGGTGTTTTTGAGGATTTCTTGGCTCTTGCTTAACTGCTATTGTGAAGCCTGGAGCAGATTTTCCCATTGCTAATGCCCTAGAAGTATTAATTCACTTTGATATGCTAATTAGAGGGCATTATGCAAGAAATGAGATTAAGTGGCAGCATGAAGCCATTTGCCTGTCAGTAAATTGAGAGCTTTAGCATCAGGAGGAGCTTTGTTTTTTCTGAGTTTCTCTTGGTTTTGCATATAAATAAAATTGATTGAAAGGTCTAGAGAAGCTTCTAGAACATTGGTGGTTCTTTTTCTCCTTCTATGATTATTTAAACTTCATGTTAAAGCCTTTCTCTGAATATTAATTGATCTAATGGGAGATACTGAACATGAAGAATTTCATTGTATTCTCAGTTACTGTATCTTAACAAAAGGAAAGTATTAGAATTCTTTCTGTCATCTGATTTTTGTGGTATTATTTTAGATATATCTTACAGCTTTGTATTATAACCTCTCTGACTGCTAACTGCTGCTGTGCTGAGAACTATACCTGCGTGGAGGCATTTTTGCCAGTCGTGCTGGTTTTGGGATTGGGATAATGAGGGCCCGACCCGCTGAAGTCAAATGGTCGGCTCAGATTCCTGGCCGATGGGGCCTTGGACATTTATCACCCCCACTCAGTCACAGCATTTCCTATCATTCCTTATGTAAATCACACGTATATTTTCCTTCATTTAGGAAGGAAGGGGTTTTAATACTGACCATAGATTTTATTCAACTGCCAGAAATTGTGTTAAAGTAACATTAAGGGATTGACTTACAGCCATAAGAGCGAGGAAATTTGGAGTTAATAGTTAAACTCTGCCCTTAACTCAACTCATTGAACCTATTTATTAGAGCAGATATGATACGTAAGATCACTGTGCTGAGACCCCTGCAGTACTAGGACACTCCAGGATGACTCAAAGACGAGAGTTTCTGATCTAGTTCAAATTTTCCCGTGTTTTTCTGTGTGGTTTTGTGTGTGTGTGTGTGGTTTTTATTCAGTCTTGGAGTTGCTTTACTGCAGTTCTGTGATTAGTTGTCTTTTTATAATACTGTTTAAAAAAATATCAGGGAAGTAATTCTGGAAATTGAACAAAAATTTATCAAAAAATAAAACCAGAACAGAACTGACCCAAGCCTCTCTAGTCCTCTTTGCTTGAATGCCTGTAGAATGTTTGCTGTTCGTGTGCCCATCTCCTCCACAGATCGTTGTCGCAAAGTCAATCAGGGGAGTAGTGCTAGAGTGACAGTGCTCGTTATGAGCCCCAATAGTTATTTAAAAGAAAGGAAAAAGGATAAAAAAATGCCCCAGAGCTCTGTGCGGGGGCTGTTCATGCTAGATGCACATGCTTTCCCTCATCCTGGCAGCTGAAGTCTATCACTGTTGGGAAATTTTTAACATGAACCACATAAGACACAAACCACTGCGGTTTCCCCGAAGCCACAGGGGTTTTCACATCAGCGCAGGACAACTGGCACGTGCGTGCGGGTCCCTGCCCACTGTCCCCTGCCCTCGGCACCCGTGGGAGCTGCGAGCACTCTCCATCTACCCTCCCTCCTCTTCGTCAACAGAGAGCCTGCAGAGCAGTTTTGATCGAAAGCATGATGTCCCTGGTTGTCCTTAGTTCCCAAGAGCTCCTGAACTAGTTGGCCCAAAGAATCCAATCAGGAATTTATAACCCAAACCCTTTAGTTATCATAGTGAACCTTTTTTGATAATGGGAAGAACAAAACAGCACCTGAAATTGCAGAATCAGTTCTCAGAGAAAGGAAAAGAAAGCATCACTGGTCTCCAGCTGCTAATTTTGAGTTTCAAATTCTTGAACAAAAGAACTAAATAACGAAAACATCCTGTGGCCAACCTTAACTTTCTCAGTGCCCGTAGACCTCCGACGGCACTGTTAGAGGAAGCGAGGGTGCTGGATATGAAAGCCTGGCATTTCTGGGTTTGAATCCTGATGCTGCTGTTGACTTGAGAAGAAGGAACCTGCCTGCTGCTGACGTGAGGAGCGGTGGGGTGGCCTCGGTGGGAGCAGATGCGGGGCTCAGCCGCCGCCTCCCTGAAGTGAATGCAAAGGCTCGCTTTGCCTTGTCTTTAAAATGGGAATATTATCTAGCAGATTTTTTTGGAGTGAAGATTGTGTTAAGTTGGTGCTAGGTGTTGAGAAGAATATTTTAATCAAGTATTGAGTAGAATTAAAATTGTTATATAAGAAGTAATCTATCAGCACTATTTACAGTATCCACTGCTTTCTGATCACAGTGAGCCTAAGTGGAGTCTTACCTCCTGGAGATGAAGAGATTAGGCTTTCCTTAGACTTCTACTTCCCTTGGCTTTAATTAGAAATGTTTGGGTGTTTTAATTCACGGTTAGACCTCTAGCAAAAGGGTATCGGGGTTTTCTGAACATGGTAGTTAGTTTGCTTAGTACAGAAAGAAACGGTTTGCTCACTGTAGATGGGGATCACTGCTTTTCTGTAGTGATAGATGTTCACAGGCAGGATGGCACACTTGAAAGGGTATTTAAAGCATGCGTTCATATATTTGTTGATTAAAGAAGGAAGTGTGCTTTTAGTGAGGTTTGTAATTACAGAACACCCAAATGTTTGCTTATTTTCTTTCACGTGAGATCCTGGTAGCATGATTAACTGTCACTAGTAAGAACAAGTTACAGTAGATCGTGCAATGATTCTTATTTGACTTCAAGGATGTATTTATTACCATTTCTGAACAAATTATACTAACATGAAAAGTTGTGGAAATGATTGTGCACTAGATAAGGTGATACATTACAGGAGTGGTTGGGTTTATGGAGCTTTATGCCGAGGTTTTCTCAGAAATTATAGCACAGTCCTGTCACTATAAAACCTGGTGATACAGTTGGTAATAACATGCAGTGGAGGTATTTTTAGGATTTCACTTGTTATTCAAATAGAGTGGGAACTATCAGTTTTTCTACCTCATACTTCTTTTCTTTGTTGCACTCAGTAAAGAGGGAAGAGGGGAAGGAAAGCCTGACGAGGCACCTGGGTGTGGGGTACCGCAGCCCTGCTGGGTCCCACCGGTGCTGCCGGGTCCGCAGGGCTGCCGAGATTTCGGCGCTGCTGGTAGCTGCTTGGGTGGCCAGCCCTGTTGCAGGATGGTGGGGGAAATTTTGCCTTCCATATGGAGCTGAGGATTTTTTTTGTCAATTATTTCTTACTTCCTCTCCACTTGTTAGGGCAGTGACGTGATATTGATATGGAGCTTGGGAACTTATTGACTTGTTGGTTCTTGACCTTTTGACTGTGACCAAGTATAGAAATTGAATGTCTGAAAATTAAATGATAGACTCTATATACATAAATTTTTGGATGTCAGTGTATTACATGAACTAATTTCGGTTTACCTAAATTTATGACATTTTGTGTTCAATAAAGGAAATATTTCTTCCTTTCAATATACTGAGAGTCTAATAATATTGTAGTTGCTAGCACTAAACAAATCAATTTCCTTTTACTGACTGATTATCATAACAGCTGCTGTTTAATCACCGTGATTGTTATGTAACTTTTAAATCTCTAATATTTTGGAGAGGAACAAGCAGCATCGTCTTGCTGCGTAACGATGTGATGTCACTGGTGCTGAACCATACAACTGCATTTTGTGGGGCTCCAGGCTGGAGTTCTTATTTAGTTTAGTAATATTTAATGGGCTGTGAGCGCTTGCTGAGCAAACTGCCTACTTGAAAGGAGACCCGAAATAACACACAGTCTGTGTCCTGTTTTCTCTGGAACAAAAAATGGGCATTTGTGTTTTGGGTTGGTTTTTTTTCCACCCTAGAAAGGTAGCACGGTGGGGCCTGGTGAAAGTGCAGTGCATCGGCCTCTAATGCCTGACGAAATTAGCTTATTGCTCTGCACGTGCAGGCAGGGAGAGCGGCGATCCTGGCTTTGTAGCTGAGAGCGAGTCTCGGGCCTCCAAAGCAGGGTGGCAGAGATGGGAATATTGTTCTCTCCGAGTGCCGCAATAAGGCTGTGGTCAGCACTAATGTAAATATTTGTACAACAACCATGTTCTACAGACTCCGATTTAATGGTAAAAATCTGCCCTGAACGCCTGGGTAAATATATGCTGAAGAACAGAAGCCTATTCACTGAAGAAACAATTGACTTTAGCTTCTTTGTTGTTAAAGTGGCCCCCAGTGATCCGCTGCGAGGACCAGATAGCGGCGCAGCGGCTGCGGGCGGCCTGGTGGCTCCCTGGCAGTGCCCGGCGCGGGGGCGAGGGGCGGCCGGGGCGCGGGGAGCCGGCATCGCCCCGCGCCGCGCACGGGAAGGGGAACTTGTCAATGGAAGAAAAAGAACTGTAATCGCACATTTACATATGCTCCTAATTGTTGATTTGGGGATTTTCTATGAATATAGCTTCACAAAACAGATGCTCTTTAAGAAAAGGGGGAACATAATTTTGTGGGCAATGAATTAAGTGTTTTTGTGGCCCTCTCATCCGTAGCTAGGAGCAGTTTGTGGACCGCGTCTGTGAACGCCGCTCATAATTGTTTTTCACACATAAGTTATGCAAATGAGCTTTTATGGCAACTGGCATAACAATTAGCATCCTCCAGCAATATTTTAGCAGGTTAATTGCAAAATTTCTAAATTGTACATCTGACTTGTTAATTAGGCATGACAGAGGTGGTAAAATAGTTATCTTCAGGCAGTGGCAGCCAGGAGCTGCTTGAAATGCAAAGAGCAACGATTGATTGGATTTGAGGGTTACAATTGTGGGAGCACTGCTGTTGTCAAGTGCCGCTGAGCAGCTCTGCTCCATCGGCTGCCTCAGAGCAAGAACCACGTTGTTGCTGAGAGGATCCTGCCATTTACAAATCTGCTTTATTTAACTGTGAAACTCTCCAAATCCCGTCTGTGGGAAGTGCCCAGCTCCTGCCTCTTCCTCCATCTCAGGCCCATGTGAAGGGGCAAATCACGGACCTGGAATCATAATTTTGATTTTTATTTACAAATATGCTGGAAAGTTTAGCTGCTGGCATGGATCAACAAATACTTCCCCCCCCCCCCCCCCCCCCCCCCCCAGCCCTGGTAAAAATGCCGTTACCTATCCCCACATATTTGCTGAGAATTCTGCCTCACTTTCCTTAAATTGAAACCTTTGCAGCCCGATATTTTAATATGATGTTGATTACATTTTACAAGCTTTACTTACTCAGCTTATTTCTCTTAAATCCTTGCTTTCAAATATCTTTGTGTGTCTTATAATATTAATCGTATTAAAATACAAAAAACCATGATATTTACAATAATCCCTTTTTAGGCTCTCAGAGGTATGTCTGAATGATTAAAAAAAGATTGTAACATGAAAGTCTTCATACTGGTAATGTGTTCAAAACATTTCTCCACCAATACTGCCTATAGCAGATAATAATGTATTCCAGCAGAGGTACAGTCTGCTTGAATCATACCAACACAGTTTTCCATCCCAGTATGTTCTAAATACATTTTGCTGACCTTGACTGCTGGTTTTGATACAAAATGCAGATTTCTGGGCTATTTTAATATTTAATAAGTTAAAGGGTGATAACAAACAGAGAAGAAGAAATGCAACTGAACAAGTACCTTTGGGAGACAGGGAAGTCATCTAGCATGCCTGAAAGCTTTGTTTGGTTGTACCATTTGTCTTTAGTTTGCTGTTGGACTGTGTGTTTTGTGGCTTAAATAAAGTCAGTCAAATTTTAGTACATATATAGTACCTGTTAAGCAAAAAGAAAATCAGCTTAAGCACATGTGAAATTTCATGTCCTCTTTTTTTCTCTATATGCATTCTCTTGATTTAACCACATGGTTTTTAAAATTGGGATGTTATATTTTCATTTAAAAAGTAAATGTTCCTGCATGCATAACTGTTCTAATATTTTACATTTTCTTGTGACATGTGTATATGGAGTAAGTGCCATTTATGATATGTTGTCATCAATAATTTTGTCACAGAGAATAAAAGCCTTTAAACTCATCCACCCACTGGAACGTTTTATCATATTTATTTTAAGAGATATGAAATTAGCAGAACAATTGAGCTCTTTGTATATGGGAGATGCAAATGTAACTGAATATTTACCTTTAATGAAGGGCAGCATAAATATCTTAGTATCAATAAATTATACGCAGTAGCAGAATATTCCATAGACACCTAATAAATAGTTCCTTTTTTCCCCTAGATTCTTGAACAGCATTGTCTTTTAGGATAGTTTAATTTACAAGTCACAGTGAAATCAAATACTGGTTAACTTTTTCCAATTGCAATAGATCATTTCAAAATAGTGGTTTTTTACTAGAAGTAAACCACGTTTGCAAATCCTTACATTTACTGATGAAATGCTCACTTAACTATATTCAACAGTTTAAGGAAGAGTTTACTACAGTAATGCTTCAGTAGATAATATTTGGAGTGGAGTAACCGTTTTAATGAGGTTCATCGAGGGAGATTTCAGCAGGGAACATTTCAGGTGTGTTATGGCTTTTGTCTTGTCACAATGCATGTCTCTGTAACATCAGAGAGAAGTTACAGAGCAGCATTCATCTCATTTAAGACAATAAGAAACTCTGTGGTAAGTGTGAGCAGGGAAAGGCAGTACCAGATAGCATTGTGTGTTGTGTTTTAGCAAGCCTGGTAAGTAAATATACTCCATGGTTTAAATGTACATCACATTTTAACTGTCTTAATATTGATCATCCTATAGAGGAATTATATCGAAGTCTACTAGTTATTAGTGTAAAGAGGGTCAGATGCAGAGACTGGTACAAAGCAAGTGCTCTCATGGTAATGATGCTGCTATTTATAGATCCCCATTTCATTAGTTGCAGAGTTTCAGGGAAGAGATTTTCTCTAGGGGAAATGGATACTTGAAGTTCATTTTCTTCCTGATGCACATTAAGGCAGAAACGTGAACAACCTTCAGTATAGGACACACGATTACAAGATTTTGTTTGACCATTTTCCCTGAATATACCTGTAGTTGCATAAAGTGCAGATGTAAAACTGCTCACTGTATTCCAGCCGAGCTTCACTGCCAAATACCTAGCACAATTTCTTTGTCATGAGAAGGATTTTCTTTTTTGTTTGCCCCTAAAGGAATTTTATTTTTAAAGGGTGCCACGCCAGTAAACTGAGTAGTATGAAAATGTTTTGCTTTATAAAACTAACACATCTAGATCACCTGACTCAAAGCAGTCTTGCTACAGCTGTCATGCACTTAGGTATATTTACTTACAGTACCTAGGAAGTACAATCTCAGTTAATCAAAACAGGACTGCGTTTTCTGAAATTTACTAATAAATGTGAAAAATTTTTTGAGTATCCGAAAACTTGATTGTTTGAGCATACTTAGTTCCCTCCTGTGAAATTCAGATAATCAAATCTCCATATAATTTTTGTGTGCCTGTATTCTAGTGCTTTCCTTCTTGAATTCTTGATATCTTGAGGTTTTTTTTTTCCTTTAAGAGAATATTTACTTAGTTAGTATTCACTTAATTAGAACTGACTGTTTAATGTTTTCTGGGAGGGTATTTATGGTATTTTCTTTGCCATATTTGCATTCCAGAAATTAAGTCCCCATGCCATTATTCGGCAAGCCTTTCATACATTAGAATGATGAATTGAAAGCAGAAATGGGAAAAAGACTGCAATGCAATGAAAATTTAATCAGCGTCTTCTGCTGCTTTAATAAGGCAAATAATTCTTATTGGCCGCTGCGTTAAGGTTTCTAATATTTAATTCATAACAAACCTTGCATTATTCTGCAGCAGCATCGACAGCTCCACTTTGCTGCCTGCCAACAGGCAACCATAAAAACTTAAAAGCAGATGTAAATGTCTGAAACAAGGAGAATGATTGGATCTAAAGCGGTCAGAAAAAATCAACAATATTGCCAGAGAGTTTGATAAATCTTTACACACACTTTAGCAATGTACAAATGGTATTAATTAAACTCATTAAAATGTGTTGATTTTAAGGATTTGAGGTAAACTTCTTTGAAATGCGCAGGTTTTTTAGTTCCTGCAGGCCCGCAAACGAAAACCACGATGCCAGCAGTGCAAGGATGCTTATGGCTCGTCAGCTTGAATGATAATATAATTCTGGAAGATTCAGTTAATTTTCATATTTAGGGTATTTGTTATATGGCAATGGTAAAATTGTTGTCATTTGTCTTACGTGTGCATCTAATGCTGGAGTTAAGCAAAAGAGCAAGAGCTCGTCCTTCTTGTGCTATTTCAGCTCTCTCTTCCCAACCGTAATGTTAATTGATTAAAAAATACCGTGCTAGGAACAGCCCATGTTAGTTTTTAAATTTCATCCTAAAGCCTTTTTGTGGCTGGGCAAGCTATTTGGAAAGCGACGGTGAAATCCTCTGCACTGAATTTTGCACTGGAGATCTAAAAAAATGTGCCAGGGTACCGCGAAGATGAAATGTAAACATGCTGTATAATTCCTGGGGATGTGGCAGGGTGTTTTTGTAGTGCGAGGCAACAGCGAATGGCAACCTGCCAATGCTAGGTGCAAGCGCTTGTTACAGAGAAGGGTTGCGCCTGTTCTCATTTCTTCTTGAAATGGCTTAATTGGTGTCAGCACCCCAGGGATAAAGGCCTCTAACACTGAAATCCACACGATTCACCCTGTCTCTGCTCAGTGTAGGGAAACTGGTAACAACTGGTGGTGAATGAGGAGTGAACGGTGCTGTAACAATACTCGATGATGTTTGGGATGACAGAAATTAATACGCACTTGCTTGAAGAAAGCAATGATTAATGGCAGTGAGCAAGGGAATGCTGTCCCTCCTTTAACTCCACTTTGATGGGGATTGAAAAGCAAAAGGCTGTTTTCATTCTCTCTCGAAAGCAGAGGTCACCCAGAGTACATTACAGCAATTTTTCCTCTCTGTTTTTTATTTCATAAATATTATGATAAGCGTAGATTAGATAGATTTTTTTCACGGAGGCTTAAAAGGATATTTTACGTCTGTTTACCGTTTGCACTCGACAAAGAACTCTGATTTCTTCTGTTTACATGTTAGATCATTTTACTTTGTAGTGGAATAATTAATATAATTAAGATTTTTAAAAGCTCACCATTACATTAGTTTTTTCTCAGATTTTTACAGATGGAATTTCATGGTCTTCATTTCCAAAGTGCTGACAGGTCAGAATGAGACAAGGAGTGTTGCTGAGAAAAAGAAAAAGAAGGTTAAAACCCCAAGATTCCTCATTGAATTTTTGATGTAAATATATTTTGCAAGATCCTTGCACTTGTCAGCGGCTTTCTAAGCTATTTGATAAAGAATCTTTATTCTACAAGAAGACTGAAATAACACAACAGTGCTTTGGATAATGAATTCTTCATCTAAGCAGAACTTTAAAACAAAGTACATTGTTGGCATTTTTTTGCTTTGAGTGAGAGGGCTGATACATCTTTGGGATCCGACAGGAAGACATAAATTAATAGAGTTCTGGAGATCAGTTTCTCATTAATAATCCATTTTGTCATGGTTCTTGGCATTGTCAGCCTAGTAGCTGGTTCATATTTTGCTAAAGGATAAAAGCACATGATGTCTTAAGGCACAACATAAGGAGGAGTTTATCATCCCTTGGAAAAACTATCTCTGAAAAAATAGATTGTTTTGCAGGAAATAAATGTCAATTTTGAGTTTTATGCATTTTTAATCTTCAAACAGGTTTTTAAATCTATACAGTTGCAAAAATAGGCTCTGGAGTTGGAAGAGGTTGTTTCCACCAACCGTTGCTTTGCCTTTGTCTTCTCCTCTGTTTTAGGGTTTGATTTTTTAGGAATTGCAATGGATCCCAGACCTTTAATACTGGCTTTTTAGACTCTGTGGCAGATTGTGTCCAATTTAAAGTGTATAATTGGGGGGGAAAAAAAATGGTTCATCTTTTGAAGGGGTAAACATAAAACCTTTGTTATGTTCACACTTTCCCAGAAACATGGGACATACTCAATAGACCAGTGTATATTTCCCCAGATTTTTCAAAATGGAAAAGGTTGCTTTTTCATGAGTATGATGATATAAATTGGAGTCACTTACCCTTTTGAAGTCTTAAATCTGGTATTTTATGCATCTTAAGATAGTGGCAGCCTGGAAAACAGTGTAACCACTTAAAAAAATGTTCAGCTTGTGCTGTCATCCCAAGTAAGGAAGAATGGAGATCTGATTTAGTTGCATGCCCTTTATTTTATATACTGAAGAGTGACATAATGCAGATCTCTTTGGGAACTTGTGATGTGTTTGGGAAGGATAAAGGGGAGGATAAAAAGACAACACTAGGCCAGATAGCTTAGTTGTAAGATTTGACTGGGCTCAAACATTTATAATTTAATCAAAGGTAAACGTACTAAAAAAGGCATAGAGGGAGTGAGAGAGAGGTTCTGGGCAGAGGGCTGAAGGCAGCTGGGATCCTGCTAAGGTTGTAGTTGGGCTTATCAACAAGGACGCACAGTGTGTCAGGAATATGCTACTGACCAGAACTGGCCCGTGGTGGAGCATCTCTGAGCAGGATAGGATGCGGTAGCACACTCGTCAGCATGTTCAGACATTCATTCTGATACTCTTTCGACCTCCACGAGCTTAATATTCACTCTTAAGGAATGAGCAGAACAGATAAAACTGTTGGTGCTTCTTCCCGGCAGTTTCTTGGGTGGGTGGATCAGCGGTGCCGTCTGTCCTGGGTGAGAGCTGGGTGGAGGAGACAGCAACATTTGATACTTGTGGTGGCCAGAAGCACGGCGTTTAGTTCATCAGCAGGAATATATAACTGTTTACAGCTTGCTTTTTACGTCTGAAAACAGGGAAGGTTTGAATTATGAAGATTTAGAACATGCTTCCTTACACGGAGTTGCAAAGGACATTTGTCTCACCACATTGTAGTGAAATTTTAAAGAGCAGGTTTTGACAGGAGACATTTTGCTGACACAGAATATTTTGTTCACTTCTGACTCTCAAATAAGTGCTACTTCTGTCATAATGATTGATTTATATTCGTTTTAGACCATACATTTTACATCCTCTCCTTTAGTGCTTATGGCTACGTGGCTTCAGAACAGCACAGTTTTAAAACTGTTATGAGCATGGCATTGCATTTCATGTTCCACTAATAAAAAAAAATTGGTTGTAACGAGTTGTAGGTATTTTGTGGTATGGTATGTTTAGAATAAAATGCTAATTTTTATTATCTCCCAGAAAAAGAAAATTTTATAATCAAGGTTGCTGTTAAAAAATTGGTACAGAGCTGTAATTTAAATTATTCCTAATAATAGAGCCTTGAAAGGCCCAGTGACCTGCAGAATGCTGTTCCCACGGCTGTTATTACAGGTGCTATGAAATGAAGCGCTGAGCATCTTTACCATCCCCGGTTGTGTGTTGTGAGCTGCTGGCACTCGGGGCAGTGCTGAGCTCCTCCCCGGTCCGGATCTGGCCCCTCGTCACTGCTGCAAGTCTCAGCCCGGGTGGGCAGTTGCTCTGCATTTACGTTAACCCAGTTTCTTCCCTTCATATGCTGGACAAGAGTCTCAGCACATTTCAGTGTATAAACACTTAAGGAGAAAAAATGCCGAAGCCTTTGTGTGAGTTTTATTTGAAACAAATTCTCCCAGTAGAAAAATCATTGTCATTAGAGCAGGACCCTTGTTTGAGCACGGTGGTTTGAGGCAGAAGAAGCTGGTTTGTGTTCAGGTTTCTCCGAGCACAAAGAGGCTCTGCTTTCCCTCTGCGTTCTGCATCCAGAGACTGTCAGCAGCTGCAGTGGTGGCTTTCAGATTTTGGTGACACAACTGGTGTCACAGCCTTGATTTCTCTGGTAACCTCTGTGAAATGGCACCTGCTGGTTCATGTCTGCGTAGGCATTTGGACAGAGTAGGTACCGTGCTCCTGTGTGCAGCTTTCTGATTTCTCAGTGGTGTTGCAGCCTGGGAAAAAAGAGAAGACTAGTTAGTTTTCAGAAAAAGAAATAAACCTGTCCATAGTTGCCTCTCCCCGTGCGACCATCTGAATAATTGAAATTGCGATGTTAATTGAGCCCGGGGCTGTTTCAAGGAGAGGCTCCACAGCAGGGCAGGAGGGGAGCCGGGGTCGATTCCTGTGGCTGGGGTTTTGCCCATGGGGGTGTCACAGCGGGCGACACCGCTCCACTCCGGCACGGCCGGACCCTGCGTGGCGGCGGCGAGCGTGGGCTGCGCGTGCACCAGCCCTCAGCAGCCACGGGCACCTAGCAGCACTGCTGTTGCTGGACGGGGCCGTGGTCTTTTCCTTCAAAATTAATGCTCATGCATGTCTCGCTATGGAATTCCAGTACTTCTCCTTCCCGTCCTTAACAAATATCCCTTAGAACATAGCAGTGAGCGTGGATGGGAATGCAGTGGCTGTGGTCCGAGCGGGCTGGTTCCCTGAGCCCCACTGAGCAGTGGGGGACGGCGCTTTGTGCTCGGAGCTGGTGGAGAGCCGGCAGTATGGAAAGGGTCGAATTCAGCTGCCTTTGGCTTTGCTGCAAATACATCTGTATATTGAGATATTTAATTCTTAGAGAATGAAGAAGAAACTAATATTCAAGCAAGGCTTCAGGAAAAAAGGGCTTCCAAGATGTTACAGATTTTGGAAATATTTGACAATGTTAGCAACATCAACTACTGACAAAAAAACCCTCTCTCCAGAAAATCTTTCACAGTTGTGCCAAGAAAAGCAGCTTCGATGGAACATTTTCATAAACTATCATCAGTTATGCAGCAGCAGCTTCACAAATCAGAAATGATATCTTCAGGCACTGCTGTCAAGTGTTATTCAAATAATACCAGCCTCACATTTGAATAACAGCAGACATTTTGAATTAATTAATCAGATGAGATAGTCTAGGCCTTTTCTCATTAGTCTCTGGGTCAGGCATGGGAAGATATATGCGTTGGTGATGATATACTTGTCTTTAATCGTGATTTATGAAGATTTAGGATTGTGTGTGATTTGTCAAAGGTTCTGGGAAAAGGCTGGTGCATATTTCATTACCTAATCTGAGATTGATTTCATGATGCTGAGCGATATAACCCTATTGTTCGGGTGTGAGGGAAGCGCAGGTAGACACAGCATCCCAGGGTTTTACTGGCTTATCTTTGTGACTGTCAAACAATGCTGTAAACTTTTACTGCCAGCAGTTAACAATTCCTGCTTTAATTATAGGCAAATTCTTCATTCTGTCCAAAGGGGAAGCTTCAGTAGTTACTTAGTTAAAAAGCATAACAGACCTTATAACTATGACCCAGTGTAAATCATGGACAAAGTTGGCAAATTTCATGGCTTGGTCATGGTGAAAATATAAAATTTCATGGTTTGTCACAGATTAATAGAAAAATCCTATTAAAACTGTGCAAATAACAGAACAACAAGTTAGGTGGAGATCCCTACATGGCACCTTCCTACTCACAGGATTTATTTTAGGTTGGAATCGCTACTAACAACACAAGGCCCTTTGCACGCTTTTCTTTGCTGCACTGTTTTCTATTCAGTTTAATTAGTATTTGTTGTTTGGTTTGGACTGAATAATTATTGTGCAATTGTTTTGAAGCATTATTTACATGAGAAAGCATGTGTTACATCGCTTCTGCAGTGAAAGGAGCCTTGAAAATGAAATATTTGAATACAAATTGTGTATTTTTTTTAAATCATACAAATTGCTGTATCTAATAATTCATCAGTAATCAGGATTTTCTGTATTGGAACAAGGCCTGGCAGCACTGCACGTTCCTGCTGTAGAGCAGAAGCGCCCCTCGCTGCCCGGTGTGCCGTAGGGAAGTGGCGGCTCTGACGGGGACCTTGACCACTGCAGCCAGGCGCTGCCCACGTCTTACGGATCAGCAGACCGTGGACAAGCCTCAAGTTTCCTGCAGATTGCTAATCACCTACCTCCTAATTTTTAATCAAAAAGTTCCTGTCTTTTACTGTTCTTGGTACAATTTTGCAGCTCATCTATCACAGCCACGCGGCTGAGCGATGCTCCGTGTCCGTGCAGGACACCGTGGTGGCAGCCCTTGTTTCCCACTGCCGTTAGACCTCCTGTTCAGCCTCCTGCGCTGACCGAAGGCGGGTGTAGGGTAGCTTTAATACATGGGATTTATCTGTTTTCTTTTTTACTATTTTGATTGTATCCGGAATTTCCATCAGTGATACAGGAATTTGGATCTAGGCCAAGATACTCCAAACATACGGAGGTCTTCCACTCGATCCTTTTCTAAAGGGAGTAGTTTGTTGCTGAAGTGACCAATCTAAGAAGAAAATGGCAGTTGTTCTACATTGGAATAATGATTAAAAAGCATTGAAGTCTCATAATAAGGAATTTTAAGAATGACATCAAAATAGTCATCACTAATAGCAGTCAGTAAAAGCTTTGAATCTTAAGTAGCCCAGAATTTCACATATGGAACTTATCTGAAAAATTAGTTTCTTCTATTTTCGTATGAGAGTTCTCCTCAGAAATAAAAGGTCTAGAAATACATTTTTAGGGGAAGGGTGCAATGTTTCACATGATTCTGAGATCTTAGTATTTATGGGAGACAAAACAATTATTCTTGGCAAAAAGGAAAAATGCCACAACATGAGAAATAAGTTCGTGAATCCCATTATAGAAAAATACATCAATGAGTATTGTTTATATCAAGTTTCACAATTAACTGTTGTCAGGTCATCCGCATCAAGAAGTTCATCTGCACTACCGTGTACAGGTAGTAATTAAAAGAACAGCTAATGACAGCACAGATAGTAATTTTTCTTTTTTCCCCATCATGGATAGTCATAAAGTGTAGAAGGAAAGAAAAAAATACTCATTTGGATTATTGATTAGTGTTTTGCTAATAAGAAATTAAATTTATCGACCGCTGCCATTATATAGCTTTGCTTGCCCATGAGTTTGCTTGCAGCTCTAGACAGCCTGCAGCAGATAGCCGAGGCTGGACATGTGCTGTCAGATGCATGCCTCTGGAGAAGGATGGTTAACCCGATTAGTCAGGTCATTTCTCTCTTTTTGTGTAGAGGTCCACAAAAAAGAATTGCTTTTTAAAGTCAACTTTCACAGCTTTCATTTTAAAAGTAAACAAATCACGCCAACTGCTAACCATGTTGTAATGCACATACATTCTGTGTGAAGATGGGAACCTCTGTTAAGTGACATGGTGTTGTAGTGATCAATATTACACATAAACTCCTATACATATTTTTGTTAATAGAAGTTGCATAGACACAGCTGAGATACCAGATTCCTGGGGATGTACTGACATGCAGACTTTCAATGTCACTGGGCTGCACCTTAAGGAAGCGTGTCCTACTGCCTTGAATTTGGGCTGTACTTTGCTTTGGAATCATAAATATACACTATACTTTGCACATGGATGCAAAAGTCTAGTTCTAGTCTTTAAAAACAAAAGAATAAGCAGGGACCGCATTCCGTGGAGAAAGCATATATTTCCAAGACTTTTAGATAAGATTATCTCCTTTCAGAAGAAAATAAGTGTGGACTTTTTGTGGTGCCCAGTTACCTCTGTGTCACCAGCACAATCAAGAATGCTGCACCAGTGTATCAGTCTTCAGGGGACGGTTGGGCTTAGTTTGGTGGTGTCAGCAAAACTCTAGTTCTACACTCAAATCACGAGTCCACCCAATATATTTAACCTTTGCGTTTAGGTCAGCTTTCATAGTAAGACGTGGCTCCTGGGGCTCTGAACCCCAGTGATCCAGCTGCTCACAACATGCAGGTGCGCCCAGCATCACGGGTACCAGTGTGCCTGACCCCGGGGGCTTGTTCACGTGAGGTGGGTCCAGCCTGCGAGCATCACCAGCGGGAGGTGGTTTGCACCTCCACAACCCCAGCTGGGAGAGGTGACCCTCATTCATTGGCACAGCTCCAGGAGGGACCCAATGCCTCTTGGGGTGGGAAGGGGCATCCACGGAGATGAAGGTCCCCAACTGGGAGCACCATCAGCTGCTGAACCCCGCTGTTCTGCCCCAGTTAGCTGCAGCTCCAGCCCTGCACACATGCTGGGTGGCCCATCCTGAGGTCAGCACGACCGCGCTGCTCTTTGGTTTGGATTGCCACTTGCCCTGTGAGCAGGCATTATTTCACACAAACAGCAAGGTGGGCGTGCAGCTGGTATACCGCAGTCAGATCGTGGTGCAGCACAGGGATGCTTGCTCAGAGATGATTTAGGAAATTCCTTGAGTTTTCCAGCGTTGCCAGCCAGTGCAAAGCATTTCATGTGTAGGAATTACTAAATACCGAGTCTATGGTTTTGTATGGCCTTTGGGAAGATGATAGCTGGTTTTCTGCGTGACTGTTCGCTCTGTTCACAGTACTTTTCTACACTTAAGAGTGCAGAGTGCAGTGCAGTTTCAATACAAACATATACTTCTGTATATTAAGCACGTGCATTAATATATTATTATTACTTGGACTAATAACAAATGGTAGTCAGTCAGTGAGATAAAAAAGGACAGAGTTCAATAGTAATTCTCAGACAGCTTAGCAATTACCCAGACAGCTTGCAGTCAGAAAAGCTGTTCAAATCTAGGATTATGAACTACACTGATGGCAGCTCTACTGGGTGGAGTTTTAAAAGACTGTGAGTATGTTTGCAAGTAATTGCAAGACTTGTTTCCAGCACTCCTCCTGATGAACTTCTCTTTTACAAGCCAGAATCAACAACCGTAAAAAAAACCCTCCAAAAGCCAGTGGGCTGGTTTCCAGAGCCAGTCAAACTTACTTCCAAGTATTTATTTTCTGTATCAGAGAATTTTCTGTGCTTGCAAGCATCTTGGAGATTTTTCATCCTTCCTCCTTAATGACATAAATCCCGAATTCCTTTTATTTCCGTAACAATAGTCAACACCAAACAACATGCATGGCAACACAGATTTTGTGGCTTTGTTTTTAAACTGTGTGTGTCCTTCCTTTATGACTGAAGGTGTCTTCTTTCCTCATTACTTTGGATGGTTTCATCAATTCCTGTTCATCTTTTCTGTGACCAGCACTCTGCTCCCTGGCAGTGCTGCAGGTGAGACCTGCCCCGTGCCAACGGAAGGCCAAGGGAGCGCTTAAGTCCCATCTAAGCCTCCAGGCATAATCTCAAAACTTCCTTAGGAGTGGGGTCAGCGAGGCTGACATGAGCTGTCCAGCACACTCCTGATGCTGGGAGTCGCAGGGGGATGCAGGGGTCCCCAGCCCACAGCTGGGGGTGCAGTGGACGCAGGGTTTGGGGGCCCATGTGCCGCTCCTGCTCTATGGCACCAACCCAGGAGAGGAGGGAGTTCAGATACAAAGTTTGTTTTTGAAGTGCTTGAGTGAAAAAGGGGTGTTGTTGGGTTTTGAGCTTTTTTTTTAGGCAGTACATGATTTTTTTATGGGGCGCATTAAATTCTGTACCTCCAGCGAGCATTAAAGCCACCTCATCACTCGGCACCGGAGGGGAGCAAAAGCTCTGAAGCAGGAGAGGCAGCTGTTACGAGATTTCCATCTCAGCAGCCTCTCATGCCAATAGGATTGTGATTTGGGAATAAAACAAGGCTTTGGGGGCTAAAGTTAATAAATAACCACTGCATTCCCTTTACCGTTTTATTCTCTATGCCTGGCCCCAATGCCTTCTAAGCCCAAGCGATTATCAGTCCCTGGGCTGATGTATTTGACATAAGCCCATATATTCTTTAAGCAAGAAGCCTTCACCACAAATTTTACTTCAAAAAGGCTGTTGAGGGGAAAAAAGGTCATTTGGGTGGTTGAGTATCTGTACTTGGATGCTGCCAGTAAGTGCCATATTTGCAGCTGCTGAGTTTTTTGTCCCCTCGGTCGGGGGGAGCTGAGTACATGGTATGTATTTTAGGTCACGTTCTTCCTGCCGGTGGAGACAATGCATCTTCTGTCTGTGAGGTTGACCCTTTTCACATCCAGAGTATTTGTTGTAGGGGTGTGGCTGACAAAGCATCTTGGGAATTAATTTGCATTCTTTAGTTACAATCATGGTTAAAATATCAAGTCATTTTCAGTCATTCCTGTCGTACCTGGTCCAGACTAATCTAACAAGGACTGTGCTTTTTGCGTCAAATACATCCTGTCTGTACCTCAGAGGGAAGATTGGCAGGTACAGGTTTTTATAAATAACCTGAAAAGCACAGCTCAATAATCTGAAGTTTGTAGCTGATAAGGAAGTTATAGGCAGCATGGAGTTCAGCTCACAAATTTCCAAATACTCTCCAGCAGTCTCAAGTGAACATGTAATACAAGATCCCCAAGAGGGAGAGGATCCCAGGAGCAGCCCATGGCCCTGCTGTGGGGCTGCCTGGCTTTCCAAGGGATACTATATTATCACCTCCACTTGCAGCATCCATTGGTTTATGAAGATGCTGGGTAAATTCACACATTATTATGTACTAGCACCAAAATAGACTGGGATGTAGAAGGTATACCCTCCAAGCAAAAGATGTAGCTTAGTGTTACCTCAATTAATTCATGCTTTCATTGCAGTCCTTGCATTTAAGCCTCTCTTTAGCTTCCATTGAAGTTTCTCTGTCCTCATCCAATTCTGCAGGTATGCAAGATAGGAATTTAAGTATCATGCCATAGTAACTATAACGCAGTTCAGAAGTTTTAACGGTTTAATCTTCAAACTTGCATAATAAAGTTGATGGGAGCCTATCGAAAGTCTATATGTTACTATTTATTTGGTAGCTTTTTAAAATTTAGCTTTAGATTTACAAACCAATAGACTAAAAATGTTTCAGAACTGTACAATGTGCTTGCCTGTGAGCACGTACCTTCCACCAGGCATTGCATCGTGTCACTAACGTAACGTATGGTTGTGCTCCAACCTAATGCTGAAAGCTCTTCCATAAATCAAGCACTTCATGGGTCACAGTGCTCAGAAATAATGCAACACTAAACATAAACGTGGTAGTGCTGTTCCCAAGACATCAAGGAGTGTGAATCTGACTAATTTTCAAATGCAAATATGTATGATTTTTGTTGAGGCTGATGCGTATTAATATGCAGTGTTGCATTAGTTGTTGCTTCATCCATTCAAATATGTATTCATTCACGTGGCAGGAATAAGCAGACAGTGGAGGATGAGGATGGTAGCTTTGGCATGGGTTTGTAGTCTTTGACTCTATATTGTTTTGCACTTTGTTCTCAGAGATTTTTATCACAGGTGCTCCAAAGCCTGGGACCTGGAAATACCAGAGAGGGGTGGTTTCTGTGTTTTTTTTTCTTTTGGTTGGGTTTATTTGTTCTAGTTCTGTTTTTCCCCCCAGGCAGATTGTCTGATAAAGAACCTTCTTTTGTTGTCTGTGCTTCAGTTCTGCACATCCCACGTATCTGAAATACTGTAATTACATCTCCCCATCTCCAGCTACTTCCTTCCTTATGCTCTGAAAGAAGGAATATGCTGTTCCTTCAACCTGTCCAGTGCTGCTTATGGTGAGGACTGAGCAGGGTGGTGCAACAGGCAGACACAGCTGACAGATTTGAGCTATCATAGGAGAGGCAAAGAGATCTGAGTCTCTGCAAGCTCTTGCATTCTTTCCTAAACCAAAGAGTACTCTGCCAGAAAAAGAGCAAATGTAAGCTCAAGTTTCCCAGCTCAGTCTGTGTGCACTCCCAGTGAACTGCGCAAGGTTTGAAGTTTGGTGCAGAGCTTAACCAGGGGATGAGGAGCATCCCTTTGTTGCAAATCCCAGCTTTTGGTGTAGAACATAGAGAACATGCACTGTGAGCAACTGTTGTAGTTAGAGTAATTGTGTGACACCTGAACAGACACTGTTCTCTCAGGGCAGAAGCGAGGACCAAGACATTCAGGACCGGCACCTGAACGCGCTCTGCTCCAGGAAACGCACGACTGGTAAAGGACAGTTTGCTGTGTCCCTGTGAGCTCCCTTTTCTGAACCTTGGTATGCTGCTGAAGGAGCATCTCTCTTAAAATGACAAACTAAAATGTTAGTGTTTGTTTGGGATGAATTCTTAATCCTTCTTAGCCATGAAGTGGTGTGGACTCAGCAGGGAAAGAAGAAAGAGAAGGGAAGGGCTGATGTGTCCTAGGGCTTCTTCCCCTACATGAGGGCAAGACGTCTGATTTACAGCGGGTACTCTAGCAGAAAAGACTACTTTTTGCAAAATGGCACTGGCCGTGGGATCTGTTCTTTCCCACCTGTGTCCATGAATTTCTGTGTTCTCGCTCCCTGTGGGGCAGCTCTTACGGAGCTGGAGTTTCTTAGAACAGTGGGAAGGGAGTAGGTTCTGGTGGTGCTGTGTGGTTGATAGTTGGATTTCCACCGTGCTTTGGTACACACACACGGTTTCAGTTATACGTTACAGCGACAGAATATCATCTCCAGAGGGACAGCAGAAAGACGTGTTAACGCTGCAGCCACATACAATGCTTAACGCCGCAGAATTGATTAGTGCAGCAGTGGCATTTTGTTATCCTGAGAGACAGAAGCTGGAAGTGTTCTTGAAAGTGCAGCCTCCCAACACCGGGCAAGGTGATGGGGTGGGGGCAGCTCTGCCCTCCGTACGCCTGACTCCCAGCCCAGCCCCAGCTGCTCAGGGCCCTGCCTGCCAGCGCCGTGGCCGTGCCCGCCGTGGGTGGGAGAGCCCACCAGCAGCAACGCTGGCTTATCCTCTGCTAGTCCGCATGCAAACAGAGCATCTCCCTGGGCAGATTTCACTGCGCTTCCTGGGTTGTGCCATATGCAGAAACCGCGGCCGTGCAAAGCGAGGAGAGGGGCTGGCGGGGCCGAGCACAGGGTGGTGCAGCCGTTGTCTCCCTGCTCCGTGCCCCGCCACTGCGCGGGGCAGGGCCGGCACCGCACCGGCAGCGGAGGCCCCGCTCCTCCCGATGCCTGGATGTCTGCTGAGCCCAGTCAGGCAGCAGGTCTGTTCCATGTTGTGTTGGTGCGTGTAACAACAGCCACGCCGGTGAAGCGGGTGTCTCTGTATGGACTGTGCACACGAGGGTGGCAGTGAGTGGTAAGAAAGCCGTGAGCGTGCCACCCCTGAGGCATGGTGCCCCGTCTATGTCCTATGCTGTGCTGGGGTAGCCGGTCTCTTCACTGGTGCTGCTCCAGCGTGGTTTAGCTCCCATTTGCCAGCAGAAAAAGAGGATGTCTCTGGTTATTCTCGGAGCAGGCAACACGTAGCTTTTGTAGGATAATGCGGAGATACTTTCACTGTATTAAAAAATTAATATACTTCTATTGCTACTGGAATTGGAGTCTGATTAGGATTGTTACAGTACCGTAGTTTTAGCTTTTAATTACTTACTACATTACACAGTATCTAACAGCGCTAATAGAGTACAGAACTGTCATAGCTTTTGTTTTAAAGTGCAGTACTGTATGGTGGTTAATTGTGTAACAATGTTGTTCAATTACATCTGAAAGTGTTTAATAAAGTATGGCACAGAAAAGCAAATCGGAGTGGCATGTGTTAATTGGTGTCCGCGTCATTGACTCCATTTGGTTATAGTGATCACTGGGATATGAGGATCAAATGGCAGGTTGCCCAAATGGAGTCTTCAGACCCAACTGTCTTATTTGTACCACTTACACATGCCCGCGGTCTCCCACACTCGCACAGATTTTCACACCATGCACACACAAAGTGCTGTTAAGAAGCTCTTAGAAGCACACAGCGGCGCCAGCAGCTCTGTCCCCTGCTCTGCTCTCCTCCGGAGCTGCTGCTCCACTCCTGGTTGGCAGAGCACCGCGGCTGTGGCACGAGGAGCAGGTTGCAGCCGTCCCCATCCGAAGCTGCAGAGTCAGCCCCACTTAGACCACAGGCAGGACCAGGACCTCAATCCCATGCCGGCACTGCCCAGGTCGGTGCTGCTTTCCTCTCGGTGGGCAGGCTCCAGTTATCCCCAGCGGAGCCCTGGGAGAGGGGGGGGCAGCCGTGGCAGGGTCCAGAGCCCCCATTGAGCCTCCCCACGTGGCTGAGCACGGCTCTCCAGAGTCACCGCAGCCGTGGGGATTGCCTTAAAGGCAGCAGCAAGAAAGCCAGGTTGTCAGCTCAGCTGCCCCGGTCCTCAGCTTGCCAAACTCTGCCAGAAAGCTGAAGGGGGGACACGGGAGCATCTTCCGTAGGAAGACGAAGGAGGGCAACGATGCTTGTGCTGCCAGCTGGCCCCCCTTCGCACAGGTCTGCTGTTTCCTGCAAGAAGCCCCGCTGCCAGCTCCCAGTGCAGGGCTCGCCCATCCAGCCTACCTAGCTGAGCAAACCCCAAACACAGCGTCCTCCCCTGGCCATGACCCAGAGAGCTGTTCCCTTTACTCTGGGCCAGCCTGGGACCCCCTGAGCAAACTCTCCCGCTGCCCACCCGTTGCTGCTCCCACTCGGCTCCCACCAGCTGGGCCATCAGTGGGGCTGTGGGGGGTCGCAGCAAGGGGCGGCTGGCACCGAGGGTGCCCATCGGCTGTGCCAGCTCCTCCGGAGTGCACCCTTTGCTGTACACAGCCAATTCGCAGATGCATACAAAGTGTTTCTTACAGTTATTTCTTGAGTGGTGGTATTGTTCGTATCAATGTTCTACTTTTTACCCCATTTCACTGAAATATTCTCTGGAAGTATTTCTCCTGGAATAAACGTTTCAGCACATCAGGCTTGTTCCATAAGGGTTGATTGTCAAATTATAGCCTGCTTTCCTGCGAGTGCTGTGCTTTTGTACGGGATCAAATTGCATTAGTTATTTTTTCCTCCAGTATAAACACAGAATAATAGCGATATCTTTATTGTATCATATTTCTGAATGAAAAATAATCACAAACAGATTTTCATGCAGCATTACTACAGTGCAGGGATGCTTTTCTTGCCAGCCGGCCTCTTGAGGTGGTGTTGGGACCGCGCGGCACCAGCAGCGCCCGTTATCTTCAGCCAGAGTCCCCCCGCGCGCATTTTGATGGTCTCTTTACGGCTGCAGTGCTTACTGCCACACATTTTCTGTATTTGCTTGCATGTGGTCCTGGAAGCCACCTAGCATGCAGGTCATGTGCCCTTAATTTTCATTATGAATGAAGAGTAAAATGTGAAGGTTATTGCCTGGCAGTACAAATGCACTGTTTTTTTTTTTATTTAGAAGCTCTATTAGAAGTGTCAGGAGTCCCATAACAAAGCAGGGCAAATATCCGCAGAGACACCTTGTTGAGAAAGGCAACTTGGCTTCTAAAAGGTTTGAATATGAATGTGGTTGTTTCTAATCAAGCAGTCCTTGAAAAGAATTCCCCACTATTACTTACCTCTCTCTTTCTTTTTTTTTTTTCTTTTCTTACTTGTAATCAGCCTGTTTTCCTCCTCAGGAAATGTGTCTCGTGCCAGCCTGCGGGAGGGGGGCACAGCCAGGGAGGGGACAGTGGGGCCAGGGGAAAACCCTGTGTCAAAGTATCTCCACATCCAGAAAGCAGCTCAGGATTCCAAATGTATGTGGTCAGAAACCCACCTTGTTTTGGAAGTGAGAGGCCGTGTGCTTCCCACTCCCTGGGAAGAGTGGGCCAGATTTGGGGTTTTTTGGAGGCTGTTCCAGGGGGTGCCTGCTGAGGTGGACCACGGCCAGCTTTGGCAAAACCAAACCCTTTAATCTGTGGCAGGAAAAGGGATGTATTCTGCTTCTTGGACAAGTGTATCCTGAAACACGGGGACTCCCAGGCTGGAGCTGCAGTGGCAGCGGGCATGCCCCTCGCCACCGAGCAGGGACCCGCTGAGGGTGCCCCCGTTCACTGGCAGGGTGCCCTGCCCCCGGGCAGGGAAAGGCGCTCATGCCTGTGCCAAGCTGCAGGTGAAAAATTAAGTCTGAAGTACTTTTTCCCTTCCCCTAAATCAGTGGATTCATTCTGGCTTAGCAGTGGCCATTGTGGCTCCGTGCTTGTGGTACTGTGCTGGGTTCGGGGCCGGGTGAGGACGGGGACAGCCCCCCAGGGAACCACGGTGTCACGGTGGCTGCCTTGCTGGCAGTTAGCGAAATTCACCTGAGCTCCCGTTCCAGTGCCGCGCTTGGCTCCAAGTAAATAATGTGACCACTGCCGTGACGGCATGGGTGGTCCTGGGCATCGGTGGGCAAGGGCAGGGGTCCGCTCTGGAGAGGGACAGAGCATCTCAGCAGAACCATCCCTCAGTCCCTGGCAGCGCACGTCCTGTGGGACTCCCGTGGGCTGGGCTACCCATCCCCTGGCCGTGCTCACAGGGCACACCTTAGCTCCAGCATCTTCAGAACACTTAGAAAATCTCCCTCTTTTTTTTTTTCTCTTTTTTTTTTTTTTAAATAAATTGTCAGTGTTTTTTCCCTCTACGAACCTGTAGCATCTGGCAGCAGGAAAGTACAGTAGGACTCGCTGGCACCGTGGTGCAGAGCCTCGAAGAATTCCGTATTGTGACAACACATCAAAATAAATTGCTGTCAACAGACCAAAACACCAAGTGCTGTGATTCTGTCTGACGTGTGAAGACTCAGACAGGCTGTCTTGACAAGTTGTGGTGGAGCACCTGCAATTGGCAGAAGACAGTGATATAAATCTGATTTGCCTGATATGCAGCACCTAGATATCGTTAATGTTGGTGACAATAACTCTGCATAACATTCCCGAGACATAGATCTGATTTTTTGTCTATTACTTGTGTTGTTTTTTGTCACACTCTGATACTAGCTCTGCTTCCCTTCCCTGCTCAGGGTCTGCCTAGGAACTGCTGTGAATAATAAACCGTATTAAAAAAAGGTGGTAACAAATTAAGGTTTAGTTCAGCCTCTTCTTGAGTATAAAATAAGCAGTCATTGTCCCGGCTCCTCAAGGCAAAAGATATGCCATGAAATTTTATTTTACACTAATCATAAAAATAATCATGGTGGAAGTTGTATTAATTTCCTAACTCGCAGCCAAAATATTGAAAATAGCAGGTTAAAAGCCACGAGTTGCAGTAAATCTTTTCTGAAACGTATGTGGTTTTAAACTTCTAGAGGAGGAAAAGAATCATTGAATAGGTGGTTAATTTTTACCTTTCATTATCAATAAATGGTAATTCTTTACAGTAGCAGCATATATCACAGCTCATTTATGAACACGTGAAACGTATCTTGGCTCTAGAGTTTAATTACTGGAAGTTAACGCTATCTTCCCTGTCTCTGCCCTTCCTTCCTAACACCGGTGTGATGTATTTCATCCTGACACTGGCAGGTACTGGAAAACAACAGCGCACGTGAATTGTGAATTGGGATGTCTGTCGTTGTCCCCTCTGCATATTTAAAGGCTCGGGATTTGAAACACTTTTGCATATGGCGATTGCAGATGACTGGGGAGTCATTCCGGCTTCAGGCAAAAGCGCTCGAGCTGAAGGCAATGGGTTTTGCTGGTGGCTCCTTGGCTTTGGGGCTGGAGCCATCCGTCTGGTGTGAGTTAGGGCCCGAGACGTGCACATGGCTGGTGCCCGCGGCAGGTCCCGTGCGAGGACAGTCCTGGGGCTCGGGGGGGGAACTGCCACCCTCCCCAGCGCCAGGTGTAGGTCCCTGCTCCTCCCCTCTGGCCTCCGTTTGCTGGGTGTCCCCCTCGGTCGGCTGGGTGTCCCCCTCCGCCGGCGGCGGGGTGTCTCGCCCCGGGGCTGGAGCCAGGCACAGGGCAGACAGACCACTTGCTCATGTTTTGCGGCTGACGTTTGCGGAGGGCTGCGGTGCAGCGAGGTGGTGGTAGGTTATTTGTTCTATTTTGCAAAATGTTGAGGAACTCCTTCGGCAGCAAACTTCAGAAATGTCACTGTCCAGCCTGAGAGGCTGTAAGAGCAGAAAAGAGGTTTTTGAAATTACCATTCATTCTTGTCTGTATTGTTATTTTATCCCTTAAAGTCTGCTAATGAGAAATAGAGCCTCATTATGATTTTAAGGATGAGAGAGGAAGGCTTTTAATTAATGATATGTAAATGGTCTTGAATTGATTATGTTAGAATATCAAGAGAGATGGGTAGAAGCTGTGGTGTAATATATTTTAATTAAGAATTAATTAAAAATGATGGCAATTTCATAAAGCCTCACAGAAAATAGTGGAATTTACTTTCTGTCAGGAGTAAATTAGCCAGTGATTAAATAAAGGGCCTGCATTAATAGTGGAGTTATTTTTAAACTGTGCTATGAAGAATTGTGTAATTTTCCCCAAATAAGTAAAATAAAAATGTAATGTTTGCAAACAAGTTTTGGAAATGACAGCAGAATGCAAACTTAGTTTTGTGCCCTCCTTGTGCTGCGGTACTTGAGAAAAGTGATTTTAAATGGTTTCCACGGAGGGTGCCGTGGTTCTGGCAAGCAGGGCCCAGCCCTGGTGCAGCCCTGGGTGGCTCCGGACGTCGCGGTGGGGATGGCGGGGGGGGTCCTGTCTGGGGGTACCTGAGGGGAGTCGCTTCTCCCAGAGCTGCTTGGATGCCCCTGCTGTGGAGAGCTTCCCCCCTGCACACAGGCACACACACACGCCTCTGTATATTGCCAGAAGTGCTGGGTGCCCGGTGCATGGGAGGTAACTCCTGTTGTTCCTGGTTGACGGGGCTGTTTGGTGCTGTACCTGTGCCCTGGTTTGTGGGTCCCGTTCCCGGCTGGCTGCCACCAAGGACGCAAGGTGCCACGGCAGCCCCTCAGGGTGCGCGGGGAGGTGTCCCACCCCCTCCGCCCAGGGCTCCTCTCTGAACGCCTCTGGGAACCACAGCTCTGCCCTCTGCCCCGAGCACCAAACCCCGGGGAGGTACCCGCTGTGGGGGGGCATCCACCTCTGCCCCGTGCCGGCGGCAGGGCAGGGCTGGCCGTGCCGGTGGCCTCGGTGGGGCGGCTGCTCTGGAGGAGCCTGAGCCGCAGGGGTTTGCCAGGCGTGTGCCCTGCCCTGCACCCTTCTGCAGTCCTCGGGGCACGGCTGGTGGGGACGGGGAGCTGCAGCACCCACATACCTGGGGAATAAACCGGGCTGTTATTAAAAGTCCTGCAGAGGTCCAGCCTTCTGGATTTATGTGGGTCTGAAAACACCCCGGGCTGGGGGCAGTCGCTCCCATGCTGGCATGTTATATGAGTTTCATGGACTTGCACATGCTATTCTGTAAATGGGCTTTATGCACTTGTTTAGTCTGCTATTCAATAAAGAGCATTACCATAGCAACTGCTCCATCACATGGTGTACACTCATGCTGTCTCGGAGATAAAGAGCACATTTTAAAGCAGCATATTCTTAATGTCAATGTCCTAAAATGCAATTTTTGATTATTATTTTTCTGGGAGAATATTTGTGATAAGCGACCATGCCTCCTTGGTGTCTCTTAACTCCTTTTACTACTACTTTGCTGGCAGCGGACTGTGTACCTACGGTAATTTCTTTTTCATTTGTAGATTTTCACATACAGATCATGAAATATTTGTTAGTTCAAGTCACAGCATGGAGCCTCGTGTCAATGGGATGCAATTTTTGTTGCGTTTAGCAGAGTTTGTCTCCAAGTGCTATTTCTAGACAGGCGGTAGCCAGTGCCCGATACTTGAACCTGACTTTGTTCCTCTCCTGCGCGCTGCAGGAGAGCAGTCCTCATGCAGCTGGCACAGTGGTCACTCCTACGGAGACCGAGCGTGTCCCCGCGGCGGTGTGCCTCCTGTCCACTGGCCTGTGAGATGGGGAGTGGGTGGCTGGGCCCCCCTCCCCGCCTCCCACCCTCAGCACCACATGCTGCTGCATCTGGGCGCCAGCCAGACGAGACCCTCAGCCGCAGGACAGGCACGGCTGCGCGAGGATGGCTTTTATGGCGAGACCACCACTGCTGCTCTGGTTCTGTCCCGGGCGTCAGGACCCGAGTGTGCCACACAGCTTCTGAAATGCAGGGTGCCCGGGCGGCTTGTCACTGCCCCCGTGTCACAGGCTGGGGAATCGTTTTCAAAAATATTTGGGGAAACTTTTTCACAACTCGCTGCCCATGCCCAGAGGAGAGGATACCGGAGCCTGGGAGGCTGTGAGATACGTTGTTAAATTGAGTAAAAGCCCATCGGAGCATCAGGGTGCATTCCCTGCTAAGTACTCTGCTCCCCACACGATGCTATCTAATTGTTTCTTGAATGATCTCAGCCTTTCTGCCTGGCTGAACCTGCCTGCCAGGACATTCCACACTGAGGATTCTCTGTGTGAAAAAGGGCTCCCAACTTAGCCTCCAAATACGTTTCCTACTTGCATTTACATCCTGTCTGTTTGAAGCCCAAATCTTAGCTCATTTGGTATTTTACCTAGAATGAGATGGGTGTGGATTTCTCTAAATATGTTGCTGATTTGTAGCCTGGTTGCAAATGGCAGTGATGAAATGTGTGTTTTTCAGCAGCTTTTGTACTGCAATAACCTGGATAACCAGGAGAGGTGTGTGGGGTGAGGGGTGTACCCTGCAGGCAGCCCGTGCAGGGCAGCAGGAGCGGTGGCAGGTAGGACCAGGTGCTTCTGTTTTCCAGCAGTGCACCCGTCGCTGGCAGAATTAATTCTGCTCCCCACAGTTATTAACTCGGCAAACCCATCTCAGTGCACAAGTGCATAAATATAAAGGAGGAGAGGGGACATTTCTTGGTGCAAAGGGCTTGGGTCGATGGGCTCGTGCAGAGCTGGGGGGCTGATCCAGAGGCTGGGAAAGAAACTCAGATAACCCCTGTTAACTTCAGTGGGTTTTACACCAGGACCGTCTCCTCAGGAAAAAGTACGCATATAATCCCTGTTGCGTGTCTCATCATAATCCTCCTCCTCCTTTTCTGAAGGCAGTGAAAGGTACAGAACAGCAGCAGCACACCCAGAACAGTGAGAATTTTCTGTAGGATTTTGTGGCTTGTCATATGTGTAGGAACCCCCTGGGCCCCCGTGCTCCGCGCCTTGCTCCCTGCACGGTGTGTGACGTCCTGACAGGGGGGCTTGGTTGCAAACCATCCGTTGTTCTCAACTACAAAGCCTGGAAGAATTAACATTCCTCGCAATTATCCAACCATCTTAATTACTTGCCCAATATTCGCTCCGTATTAGCTGCCCAAATCATGTTGGGATTTTCCAGACTCAACTTCTGACCAGTTTGTTAGCCAGGAAACAGACAATGGAGTAGAAATTCAGAGTAAAAATTACTGCAGTGCTTTAAGTAATGCTCCAGCTGAGCTTAGAAGTGCTGGTAACAAATCGTGTCGAGTGACCATGGAATGAGGAGGGCTGGGGGGAAAGTGGTGGCACGCTGGAGAGTCGGCACCCTCCGTGTTTGGGAGGACGGTGCCCCTGGCTGCCCTCGCTGTGGCAGGTGGGGCTGGGAGCAGGCAGCACCCTCGTGTTCACTGTCCCTTGCTCTCAGCACACACCCGATCCTCGGGAGTAACGCTGTCTGTGCAGCCAGCCTCTTCACACCAGGATGCTCTTGCACATTAACATGCCATGTGTGAGATATCTGTATCATCTCGCTCCTATCCTGGCTTACTGACTGCAGGAAAAGGCCATTTTTTATCAGTTTCTGCTTTAGTGAAGCAAAAGGTCCTTTGGTTCCTACCCACCATCTCAAAATGCGGAGTGTGTCATTGAAGAAGGCTCACTGGTCAATCAAAATGCCCCTGAAACTTCCTCTCCTAGCTAGGACAGTCTCCATCCTTCCAGCTGCAAGAAGGTGGGGAAGAAAGCCCAGCCCCGGCTTTGGGTGGTTTATGTTATGCCACAAATGGCTAATAAAGGTTTGTCATAACAAAAGCCCTATAAGCAGAAAGGAAGTAATAGTTTACGGCTCTTGTGCTATCTGCACCGTTCATTAGTGTATTCTGAGCTAGTAATAAAATTTTACAGGTTCATCATTTAAATGCAGGTTAGAAATAAATTTGATGATCCAACCAGAAAAGTAACAGAGACTGGTCAGTCTGTCTTTTTTCTCCCAATCAATACGGCGAGTGACACTAGACCCAACACACGCGATTAGGCGATAGTTAAACAGTTTACTCATAATAAGGTTATTGATCACGGGGGCTTCAAGCACAGCGCAGGGCAGCGATGGATGGAGAGGTTTGGGTGGAAGGGGAGTGCGCGCTGCAATGATGCTACGGTGTAATTCCCGGCACTGCTCCTCATTCTTGCTAGTGCTTTTATTAAACGTGTCCTGAACCCTTTGATGCGATAGAGCAAATCAGCAGCACAGGTCTCCCTCTTTGTTCTGGGATAAGCAGCGTGCCTGCTTTCTGCAGCTATCTTGATCAATGAGCGAACGGCTGGTATCAAACCCGCACGGAGGGAGCGTAGCTGGAGGGTGATCCCCCGAGAGCGGCAGTGATTGGAGCGCTGAGTTCCGTGTTGAAGGAGGAGGGAGACAGACAGGTTGTTTGAAAAAATTCCCTTTAGACCAAACACTGATGTTGGAGCTGAGCTACAAACACTTCTGCTGTAAGAAGTGCAACTTTATCAGTTTTCTAGGTTAAATGCTGCTCCTTGGAACGTAACATGCACTCTGCCTGGTTACCTCTGGCCAGATCTCCCAGCAGCTTGTCAACATCAATTGTGCATCGAGTCTGACTGTTATTGCATTAATTAATTACTTAATTTTTCAATACACATTTTTATTTTTATCTAAAATCCCCCCTTGTTAGCGGATCAGGAGGAGTGAGTGCCTAGGCAGGGGGTGCAGGGGGCCGGGGGACCCGCAGAGCTCTTTTGGCAGCGCTCATCTTTCACGGGGCACGTTTCGCTCCATCGTGTGCAGGTTGCCCAGTTCTTGGCACAATGGGCACAAGTCATGGCTGGATACCTGGGGCTTTCAGCAGTGCATTTGTAGTGGATTTTAAAATTGTGTGCAAGACCTTCTTCTCTAAAAGAACCTCCACAGCAGTTTGCTCCAAGGTCAAAGGCAAATCCACTACCTGTTTGTGATCTTCCATGGGAAACGCAGTATTTGTTGCACCACTTCAACATTTACTTTAGCAATTAGGGGATATCTAATTATATGTTTGGCATGTGCAATGTGCTAGTTTTGGTGTAGCAATATAAAAAATGTTAAACATTAATATAAGGTTAATTTTGACTGATTCAACAGCTTGCTTTTAAGTTTCCCATTGACAGCCAAACTGCAGGGTTTAATGCTAAGCTTCACATTGCAGCTTATCTCCCCTTAATTAAAATTAAAATGTGAGCAACAACACAGAGATATTTTGTAGGCATCCTGGAAGAGGAGAAGCAGAAGCTCGAGTGATGGTTGTTTAATAAGATTATAATTGGAGAGTTAAAGCCTTGTGATCTATTTGAAGACTGGTTTGGTGCTGGTGCAGCTCCGTGGCAGGCGAGCCCCAGGTGCCTGGCCAAGCATCCCTCGCCGACATCTGGAACCAGTTGCAATACATCACTGTCAAAAGTGCTTTCTATACGTATCTGCATTTACACATTAGTTACCCACGCAGCACTCATCAAAAAAGCTGAACAATCTTGACACGGTGTCCCTGGTGGAACGGCAAAGGTGAACCGAAGTTGGGAGGCAGTGTCTCGCGTCACTGTCTGCTGAGCTTTTACAAGAGGAAGCCTGATTAAAACTGAAAGGAAAAATTTATCGTCAGCTTCTGCTTTGTATCATTTTTACCTACAAAAAGAGTATTTTGTTTCATACGAAGCATTTTATAATGGGGGCTGTAGAGGCTTTTAGTTTTCATCATTTGTCTTCGCTACAGAATGGTGCTTTGCCAGACCAGTCACCATGGCAGGGCTGCTGGATAGGGTTTGGGTGTCTTATTATCTGCAGAATTTCCTCTTTCTTGCTCAGTTTTTGCTTTGAATTACAGAACCTGTCTATAGTTCATTCAGCCTTGTTGCACAGGGATTGATGTAATATGGACCAAGTAAGTTTGGGTAAGAGATTATTGCCAAATAGTTGTGTGTTTGTTGCTGCGACGGAGCGAGCAGCACTTGTGTGTTCTGGTGACAGGGGCTGCAGAATAAGAAGGAAAATAACTGAGAATCTCCTTGGAAATTCAGGGATTAGGCGTTAATTAGGAATTAAAAGTAAACACGTTGAGGAGCTGGAACAGAATGAGCAAAGCATGGAGCTCACCAGATGTGTTCTTTAGGATAGAAACTAACTGCTTTGGTGGAAACAGGAGATTTCACTCTTGGTGCAAGGCTCAAAGGGAGGCGATGCAGGGTATCATATTTATTTTTTCAATTAAAAATGGTTCTGCTGACATGTGCACTTGCAATAAAAGCTCTTGCTGTGTCTGCCACGGCAGCCCAACAGCGAGCATTGACCAGCTGAGGAGGCATGGGGTAAGGACAGGCTGGGCAGCACCAGGGTGGGCTTGACCCCCCCGTGCCAGGGGGATGGGAGCACCCTGTGCCGCAGCAGCGTCAGTCCTCCGGGCTGCTCACCACTCTGGGTGGGAGGGAAGCCCCAGACGTGTGCAGAAGCTGTGCTCTGCAGCTCCCAGAAGGGAGGACCCTTTTGGAAGGCGCCGGTGGAAATGAAGTTGCCCGTCTCTGGGTCCTCACCAGTACCTGGACCCCACTGCAGACTTGCGCAGGCAGAGCCGGGTGTGCGCCCTCCTCCGCAGGCTCCATGCGGGCAGCAGTGGGTGAAATAACTGAGGGGCTGAGCTCCTCCTGGGGGTAGCACCTGGCTCTTCCTCTTGGCCATTCATCACGTGCAGCCAAAGATGAAGGAGAGAGCAATTCCAGTGCCCAGCACAGATGGTGGGAGGGCTTCTAATGATGCCGTAAATGTCCCTACTGAGGAGGTTAGCCTTGCCCACAGCAAATCTGTCCTGTCAGCCCGTGAGTGGTTACCAGCCTTCTCCATCTGTTTGTGGAAGCTGGGCAACATCTTGAAGGCACCCTGACACCTCGTGCATTGGTGTCATAGCAGCTCAGGAGAGAACTGCTCTACTCCCAGAGCAGTAATTGTCCCCGGCACTGGGGAGCCCACTCAACCAGCCTCCTCCAGCCACACGCTCACACTGCCGTTTGGGTGGAGATCTGACAGGCTGTGTTTCCTTCCCAAGATCATGCTCCAGGGGTAGTTTAGATTGGATATTAAGAAATATTTCTTCACTGAAAGGGCAGTCAAGCATTGGAACAGGTTGTCCGGGGAGGTGGTGGAATCACCATCCCCGAAAGTGTTTAAAAAACGCATAGATGTGGTGCTCAGGGACATGGTTTAGGGCTGGACTTGGCAGTGCTAGGTTAGCGGTTGGACTTGATGATCCTAAAGGTCTTTTCCAACCGAAATGAGTCTGTGATTCTGTGATCATGTCAGGGCATTTGTGGCTTCATTGCCTCGATGGCGAAACTTTCACCTCCATTGACATGCTTTGCTTTGGCTGGTTTTAGTGGAACTGTGGTGTGGGCTGACATGCTGTTTGCTGGTTGTGGGGCTGTGCTCGGCTCTGCGTCTCCTGGCGGGTTTGTGTCAGTACCTGTTGGACATTGACATTACCGGCACATTTCCATCCCCCTGGTCAGTGCTGCAGCGCAGGGCTGTGGGGGCAGTGGGGGCGGCAGGGCACCCACCAGCGATGCAGGTACCAGGTACGGCGCAGGCGAGACTGCCCCCAGCCAGAGGGCATGTCTGGCGGCCGCCCCCCCATCAAGCTGTCACGCTGAACATGGCTCCCTAAGTACCGAGCCGGCGGTGGGACCGCGCCGCGGCTCCCGTGGTGCTGCCCGTGGCTGTCCTACTGAGATGGGAAAGTCACAGAAGAGTGGAGCTGTGCAATGCATGACTGCAGTCCCTCCCTGCAGCTGGCACTTCAAATAGCCCGCAGAAATATTGTCACAGATGGGGAAGTCTTGGAAATAAATAGAAAATTTTCCCAAGTTGGAGATTTCCTCTGAAAGCTTTGGGAACTCCTCTACTCTTCTTTAACTGGCCTGCTTGGCTGGCACCATTTCCGTGCCGATCATCTCAGCGTGGTTCGTGGGACCGTGCAGATGGGCTGTTTGCTTTTTCTCTGGCCACCATTTCGTGTGGTGTCAGCCGCGTTGACATACATTGCAATGAGAACAATCAAACCTGCAAACCTATTCTAGGGTCCTTTTCTGTAGCGTTGCACATTCAGTTCTCCTTTTCTTCTTAATTCCACACCAGCACCCCTAGCACTCAGCAAATACTCCTTTAAAATTTGATTGTTTGCTTCATCCTTCCCCCCTCACTTGATGGGCTGCTGCATCCCTCCAGTGTGCCTTGTACAAGGAGCTCAGGGATGTCTCCCTTGCCCCAGGTGGGTGAGAAGTAAATGGGGCATGGAGTTATTTAGTCTAGTTCTTTTCTCTGGGAAAAGAGGAAAAGGATTCTGGAATATGAGAAGCACAACTCATTTTTCACAGTTGCCTCTGCAGTGGCATTGATGCCACGCTATGCTTCATGACTTGCTGTTTTCATTAGACTTGTCCAGGAACTCTGGAAATGGCGATAAAGTGCCTCTCTAACTCGTGTTTACTTCAGTAACTAGACAAACAAGAAATATTGCAAAGTTTTGGAGATGGAAGTACTTTATCTTTAGCGATTTCACTTGTTTGGGTATTGGTAACATTTCTGAGGGTCGTTTTTGGCAATGTACTTGTAACCTCTGCACAGAAAAGCCCAACAAATCCTGTGCAGGATTTCAGTCCTGTTTAAGCTGATAATGAGAAAAGCCAAAATACTGCATGAAAATGTGTGTGTTGGCACTGTGTTGCTCCTAGGTGCTGGGGAGGGCATGACAGGGGACATTCAGAGGCCACCCGTGGTCTCAGCATGTGCAAAGCCAGAGGTAATGGCGATCTTTGCTGCTGAGTGCTCACAGTTGAACTGGGACAGACCCAGGTCTGCTGATCATGGCTTTTGTTGATGCTGATAATCTCTTCTCAAGATGTTGATAAAAATGGCATTATCTGTGCTTTATAGACTGGCAGAATATGATAAAATCAAGTTCGTTTTAAACCCCCCCAAAATAACTGAAGTACTTAAACTTTTTATTCAGCTTCTTGTCTCTGCTTTTCACTCTAGTAACACAAGCTTTACTGAAAAGCAAACAAAATTTGCGCCCAATGAGCCTAAACTGAAATTTCAAACAATAGCAACACCAAACCAATTAGAGTTCCTCCTGGTTTTATGTTAAGTGTAAGCACTGACTTCGCAGAATCAGTACAAAATGTGAGTGATGCATGAAATGGAAATTTCCTGCCTAGTGTGTAGAATAAATACAGACAGAGCCGTGATGTTTGCTGCAATATGCAGCTCACACTCAGCCAGAGGAATGAGCCAAGCTCAGGCATCCACCAGCAGAAACTGTCCCTTTATGGAAAAGTTCTGTTTTATTTTTTATCTCCTTTGGTACCTTTGGAGCCCATCAACAATTAGACTGGGTTTATCATCTTATCTATGTGGAGTCTCCATGAAGATAGTCAGGGGAGATGACTTTGGGGTGGAGGGACAGCCTTTATGGTCCCTGTCCTGCCTCACCGCACCACTGCTGGGATGTCCTACAGATGTCAAGGAGGGGCTCAGCCCGCGTGGGGCCCGGCGGAGAAATGTGCCGTAGCCTTAGTCCTGATGTGGCATATGCTGCCATGGGCAGTGCTACCCCCCAGCACCACGGATGTGCAGAACTCCTTAGGCACAGGCCGCCTTCATCATTCTGGCAAGGAGAAATAAAAAGCTTTCAGGAATCTGCTTTTAGTTGGGAATCCTGGATGAAATTTATTTCTTGGCTAAAAACCCATGTGAACTCATTATTGCCACAGATAGGGTTAAAAGAAAAAATCAGCCCAAAACATATGGATCTCCCGGATCCGATGGAGGGCTGACCTGGTCCAGCGCGCTGTCTGTGATGGTGATGAGCAGCAGATGCTTAAGAAAACAGCTAATGGGTCACACATGAAGTGAAGACCTTTCTGATACACGGTCCCTGGCAGCTTACGGGCAGGGGCTTCCTGAGCAGGAATCACGTCTGCCAAGCTGTGCAGTGCTGGAGAGCCTCTGCCAGGCCTTTCTGCTGGCCCTCCGCACCCACTGCCTGCATGTCCCCGGCGAAGCGGGCTCTGCTGTGCCAGCATCTGCCTCCACCGCGGCCCCGCCACCTTCTGCTCCTTCCTGCGTCACAGCTGGGGAGAAAGTGGTGACGGTGATCAAAATGCGACCACCTCTCGCTGTGCCAGCAAGCTGCTGGTGCCCCTTCCCGGCCGGGTCTGCCGGCAGTGCTGCACGAGCCCCGCAGAGGAGGATGCTCAGCCGGCCCTGGCCCCCCCCCGCACCCGGGGTGATCACGGTCCCCCCCGCCTGCACTGGCACCCTCTGAGCGTGAACCTACTGCCATGCTCAGCCTCGGCGCTAAGTTTTATTATGAATTAAGAGTAAAACTCCTTCTCTGCCACAGAAAAAAACTACCTCCATTTTTCAGAGTGCCTCTGTTTATATAGTTTATGGGAGAAGAGGGCTCTTAATATTTCAGTGTCATGACCATAAAATGAAAAGGTTACTGCTTGCTACAAAGGCTTGCTTGGATCCAGCACCAATTAATTTTCAATCTGAAATATATGTCTCCTGGCCGTCTCACAACAGCCGTGAGCGGGAGGTTCCTCCTTAACACGTTTGAGCCACAAACCCGGTTAAAGGATTAGCCAGCTTTTTCCATGCTGTTTTGTTCGCCCCCATTGGGGATTCCCATTATCCTTGATAGACTGTTAGCCCTGACAGTGGGATATGACAGTTTTAGTTTTTTCCTCCTCTTCTGTGCTGTGTCCACATGTAAGGCTACTCAGACCTCAGCTTTAATTTTCATTATAGGTGCGAAGGCAGCATATGCTAAAGGCACGCATTACTGTGCAGAGTTGCTCCTGCAAAATTATCTGCAGAATGGTTTTAATTTATCTGCATGTGGCAGCACCGGTGCCGGGCAGCGCGTGCCGCTGCTGCCAGCCTGCCACTCCTTGCTTCTGGGTGTAACACGGCCGTTCCCCACGTACAAGGGGTAGAATAAGGATTGAAGTTGTACCAGACCGTTGCAAGCACACGCTGACTTTCTGGAGGGTGGATGAGCTTCTCTTTATCTTTATTTATTAATAAAAGACGGAATGCCTTGGGAAACAAAAGGTTTTAATGGCTGGTGCTTGGTATCCTTGACAACACTCCCCAAAGAATATTACATTAGGGCACCAGAGAACTTTTAAAAATAAGTAATGGAATTCCGTCTCTGTTATGCTTTTAGTAGTCATTTCGGCCATGGTGCAGCGAGGTCATAAGCTGAGCTCAGTGAAGGGAGCCAGAACACGAAATGATGCTGAGAGAACGTCTGGGAGATGAGAGGTACAGAATTACAAGCGAAAGTGCAGGCCTGCTGAGGCAATTACAGCTTAATGGGGTCATTTGGAAGGCAATTGCCAGGGGTTAATGTAGTATGGAGAGATGAGGTGAGATTGAAGTGAAATTTGGGGCTGGAAATGTGTTAAGATGAAAGATCAGAGTGCAGCGGATTCTGCAGTGCAGAAGGTTTATATCATGCAAAAAATTTGAAAAAAATGTAAAAGTAGTAGCCAGATGTTTCAAAATAAATAAATAAAACCCTAAGTAAATGCTTTAAAAAAGCGAAATAGCTGCATCAAAATACCCTGCTCTTGGAAAGGATTGCAGTGTGCAAGCCAGTATTTAATACGGCGTAAAAGGGCTTGATTTGAAGCGAAAGTTCTGTTGCATTTGCCTGTACATATGCAGAGACAATGTGGTTCGGCTGTTTCCATTACTGACACAATATAGTGCCTTATGAAAATATTACTGCTCTCTCAGCTGTTGTGCCTTATTTTGAAAAATGCATTGTTTTGAAACAAACCCTATACACATATTTTGATATATTTGCAATGGATTCATCACATTATCTTCTCAGGCATTAAAATAATACTCATAAGATGTCAAAATATTACAAGAATGTAAGCTAGCATTCTTTGAGAGTGGGTATTTTGGTTCTGAGAAGTATGCTTAAATATTACAGGTGTTTAAATTAAAAATGTCAAACCATGAAGGCATAATGGAAGTAATCATTTTTACACAGTTTTAAGCTGCACAGTGTTGGAGAAAGCTTTGCATTCCAGACTATTGTGAATGAGCGGAGTTCATAAGCATTCAGAGGACAAAAGAGATCATTATGCTTTGTTACCTCAGCCAGTTCATTACCTTAATTGCTGAGCGTAATCCAGTCTTGGAAGAAAACTCTGGGGCTTTAAGGAGATCAACATTGGCACCCTATGACACAGAAAATGGAAGCCCTTTCCTGCGCCACGGCCACTCCAGGCACGCTAAACCTTGATCAAAGGCTGAACTTCTCCGAGGGTCGGCCATGTGAAAATCCCCCGGAGCTGTACCGGGCGCTGAACCGTGATGGAGTGCCGTGGGCTCAGCACCGCTCCCGCGCCAGTGTGACCGTCCTGGATCACTGCCTGGCACGAGCACATTATCATCCCTTCAGATAGGTGAAGTTTTAACATAGTTCTGTTTAGCAGGGATAATACGTCTCTTTTTGCAGCTGCTCTCTGCATATTGTGTGAACCGAACAAACTCTTAATGTGCAGTAATGCCACGGAGCCGGGAGACGGAGCATGGCGCTCTCCATCAGGCAGGAGGCCACTTTTCCAGGAACGGCTTGTTAAATTCTCCTTAGCTACATGCGAGGAGAGGCATTTGCAGGCAGGCGTTTGACTCCAGAGCCACGTTGAGGCTGCAGAATGATTCCGAGGAGTTTGCTGGGGAAGATCAGATTTATTGTAAATACATTAGAGCAGGGTTTTTTTTTCACCTGTGTTTCTTTGACATCTGTGTGCTTTGTATCTAGTTATCTGATCTGACGATGCCGGCTTCTCCCCCCTGTACAGTTGCATATATTAAGGCTTTTAAGAAATATAGTAAAACAAAAAATATGACCTTTAAAAGCATGGTTGAGTTGCATTCATTTTATAACCATCAAAGCAACTCTTTACTGTTGTAAGGTAGAAAAATCAATGATGCAATCTTTTTCCTTTTGCCTCGTGCAATCCGTAATTGAAATGGAAAATCAAATGAACGGCTAACAGATAATTGTTTTATCAATATTCCCTGCCTGCCCTACAAGGGTCAGCCTAGAATGATCATGAGCCACGGATATGATGAGGACAAAATGTGAAATTGAACAGCAAGGAGGCAATAAATCAACCTTGACAAGAAAGAGTGACCAGCATGTAGCTCTTGTAGGCAGCTTTTGGGACACTTTTTGTCTCAGGTGTCTGCACTGATTTAAAAATGTGAGAATATAATATTTGAAGCTCTACCAGCGGGTAAACAACGGCGGACTATTTCTAGGTTAAGGCATCATCAAAGCAAACACGCTGCAGCTGAAAATCTGAGGATATTGGGCATGGTGGGAAAAATCCCACAGTGAAATAACAGGGGAGCAGTGGAATATTCTGGGGCTGTTGCAAGCAAGAAATTCTCATGTCTTCCTATCTGCTGCTGGAAAACTGAAAAAGATAGTAAATATATTAAAATACATTTTTCAGGCTGCTCTTTTGCTGCTCCGTTGGGCATGAAAAATGCTTTGAATCGTATTTCTAGTATTTTGGGAGCTCCTTGATCCCGGCGCCAGAGCAGCCGTGTCTCCTGCCCGGAGGCCCGTCTGATAAGGGCCGTTTGGCTCCGCATCCCGGCCAGCCGGGCCAGGGCGTTCCACCAGGCACCGGCGGCCGTTTTCAGTGCAGGGGAGGACGAGTGGGAGCGACTCCAGCGCCGGCCCCGCTGCTTTGTCGCTGGGTGCGAGCAGGTGCTGAGCGCCCGGGGAGCGGCAGCCTGCTGCCTGCCGGGGTCCAGGTGCCCGTCGGAGGCAGGTGGCCGCAGCCTCCTCACTCGGCCGCAGCCCTGGCCCAGCTCGGGCTGCAGGGTGCTCCCCGCTCGCCTTACCGGCGTCAGAAACCCGCTGCCGTTGGCACATGGCTGGGTGGTGTATCGGGGTGGCTGGGAACAGGTAACGCTGCCTCTGCACAGCCGCTCGTCTGCTCACAATTTCATCCTTACATTTTTTTCCACTTGGAACTGGATAGGTTCTTGCTTTAATTTTGAAAAAAAAAAATAAATTCTAAAAAACAAAGTCTGAGTGCGTTTTTTCATCATGATGCTGAAAGACAGCTCTGATCAAAACAACAAGAGCTTGTGCCCCTGCCGGGGGATCCCAGTTGGGGTGTGCTGAAAACCCGCAGCTGGGACAGATTTTGTTTTTCTGGCCACCTCCAAACCTTGGGGCAGATCCTCATCTGGTGTGAATTGCTAATGGCTTCGGTGGAGCAACGATCGTTTACACCAGCTGAGGACCCATCTCATTAGTTTTTCATGGGTTTTTTGTTGTTAAATCAGGCAGAGTTTCTCTCTTGGACTGTCGGATGGGTTGGTCACATGGCAATGGGAAACGGTAGGAAAACAGGCTCAAAAAACGTGGCAGGGCTCAGGTTAAAAAACCTGGAAAGATTTTTGGAGGACACGTACTCAGGGTTTGTCCTGGAGTGAGGGAAGCACATGCCAGAATCCACTGGGCCAGTTAGCCCAAGGGCCCTGGGCTCGGATGCCCTCCAGGACCCCCCCACAGCAGAGAGGCACCCTGGCCATCCACAGCCATGTCATGCTCCTGGGAAGCCAGGTAAGGCTTCAGGACAGGCTCCAGGGCAAAGGAGCGAGTCGAGATCATATGTGACACATGCAGAATTATGAGACAAACGGCTTTTTGCTGCACAGATAAATCTGCCTGTATTGGCTGAGAGCAGCCCTGGCCCCAGGCGCCGCAGGGAGGAAGGGCGGTGCAGGGGGGCTGCGGTAGGGTGGATGCTGCTGTGCCTCGCCACCCCCACCCTGGGACCCCTCTCCTGGCTGCGGGGAGTCAAGGGATGCCTTCCCCTCCTGCAGACAGCCTCTGGCGCTGAGGTCCCTCTTGGTGTGCTGTAGTGGTTCATGGACTGTGCACCTTGCATTGAGTGGGTGGACCAGGAGAAGATGTGTTTGTTCAGGGAGGGCTGACTTGGGGTGGTGACACGTGCAGGAGCCTCCCCAGTCTCTTTTCCCACCGGGTCCTGATGTTGCTTCAGCCACAGGAGAGAGATGTTGGGGTACCCTGGAGCAGCAGCTGGTCTGAGGGTCCTGTGGCCACTTGGCTTCAACCCCTTGCTGTGGGCACCATGTATGGGAGTCCACCTGTCTGTCCCGTCCCATCCAGTCCAGTCCCATCCCGTCCCATCCCGTCCCATCCCGTCCCGTCCCGTCCCGTCCCGTCCCATCCCATCCCATCCCATCCATGCTCCCATCCCCATCCATCCCACCCCATCCCCATCCATCCCATCCCATCATCCTCCATCAGCCAAGGTTTAGCAGAGGACTGATTCGAGTGTAGTCCGCATTTGAAGGACACCAGGCTGGAAAACCATCCTGAAAGCTTTATTTTTAACCTTGGCTGTAGCTGTCCTGCAGCATCCCTGGGGAGGAGGGGGTCTGGTGTGCGTGTGGTCTTGGAAACAGCAGTATCGGGAACCCAGCAAAATAGGTTGCCAGCATGGAGAATATTTTTATTTTAAGCACAGTATTTTAAACACACCATGTCCTCCTTCCCCAGGGGCAAGGCTGGGAGACTTAAAAACTATTTTTTACAATTGGTTTTTCAAATTCATTTCTCATCAGGCCTTTTCCCACAGTACGGCCAGGCGTGATGCTGGCAGTGCCACAGCCCCTGCCCTGGGGGAGTTCTTGTAGCTGAAGGGATTGGGGGAGCCCTGCAGGAGCTGTCCCCTGCCCATGAAGGTGGGGGTCTCCAGCAAACTGTTGGGCTGCAGGGACATGGTCCCTCACCCTGCACAGTCCAGGCTCGGGGCTGTGTGCCGCAGAGCTGCAGGGCTGGGCACCCCTGGGGGGCACGGGCAGGGGGGGTGTCCCCTCCCACTTGTGTCTCTGATGTAATGAAGTGTCAACAGCTACCGTCACCGTCCTCCACGTCCTTGAAACCAACACGGTTTAACCAGGAGTCTCTCCAATTTATCAGCAGTTAAAAATAGAGGGGAAGGATGCGAAGGACATTCCCTGCTCCCCAGGAGCCGGGGGCCGCGCGCGGGAGGGTAACGTCTGCGGCAGGGTAGGACATGAGGCGAGTCCCCCATCCTACTCGGCAAAAGCATTTTTGTCCTGACTTTAGACATGCCTCCTGAGGGTAGGAGATGAAACCAGAAGCATGAGGGGATGTGTAGACAAACACAAAAGATCAGAATAGATCATTACAGGCAGTAACTGCTTCCATAACAATATTTACCAAGCCTACGGTATCTATAGGCTTTCTAATGAACACAGCATAAATCCAGGTGTGAGGGAGGCACGAGTATAATCCACCGCATCTTTAACATGCATCCTAGAAATGCCCTAAATACATATTTACACCACAGTGCCTACTGACTCCAAATAAGCTGTTCAAGCTGCCAGGCTGTTAATCCACATTTTAATGCCGCTGGTCTGTCAGATGAATATGTTGTGTAAAAATGATTCCCACTACAGTATCTGCTGCTTGGAGGCTGTGCACACTTGCAGGGGGGATGCCAAGCTTGGCTGCACCGATACGCGTGCCCTGGTCTGTTGGCACATCTCTGCCCCAGCCGGAGGGACCAGTGTGCAGCCGGAGCACGGGAGGGTGTGGAAAGCCCAGGCTGGCCGTGAGCATTTTCAGCCTCAAAATGGGCCCCTGGGGTCCATGTGTGGGTCAGAGTGATGGTGTGTGGGCTTGGGAGGGGGATGTAGGGCTGGGGCTGGACCAGGCAGTCCCAGTTCGGGCATTCAGCTGACCCTCCTTCCCATGGATACATTACAGCAGTGCTGGTTGTGTTGGGCTGGGCTGGAGTTGGGGGTTGAGTTTGTCTTGGAGGGTCGCGGGACACTCGGGGCTCGAGGAGGGCCAGGCTCCTTGCTCACTTTCCCAGGGCGACGTGTCTCTGTTCCTGCTAGTGCTTGGAGCAGCTCGGAGCAGCAGGGCTGCCCACAGCCATGGGAAAACAGCATCCCTGAAATCGTGCACCGATAGGTGCGATTGCTGTATGAGGGTCTTGGCTGGAGACGAAGTCAGGGCAGAGCCCCCCTGGGACTCCCTCCGTCCTCCAGCATCCAGCTCCGACCTCCCCCGCACCCTCCTGCTTGGGGCACGGCTCCCTCACTGGTTTGGCAAGTGCTCGTTTCTAACCTCCATTGCTCGGAAGCACAATTCTTTCTCTTTTAGGGCCCAGTCTCGCCACCTCTCATTACGCAGAGGGGCAGCGGTGGCTGAGCCCCCCGGGAGGTGCTGGCGCTGCTGGCGAGGCTGTCGGTGCTGGAGCCTGGTGCTGACACACGGCCTTGGCACGGCAGGCGGGGGCTAGGCAGGGACCTGCCTGATTTGTATTTTGTTTTCGGAGGGAACAGGATTGCCACACATTTATTTTTACTGACATTGATATAATAATTTAGTTTTCTTCATGAATTAGATTTGGAGAATTTGAAACTTAACTCTGGTAGTGCTTCTCTCCCAATTTATTACATATGCTTAAATAAACATGTTGAATTAACTTTATAAGGCTTGTAAAAACTACAGATAAAACCGCTCTAGAAAATCAACATTCTAAATCATGCTAAGTCTCTTCCCATTTTGCTCATCCTCTAGCAGGGCATTGACAAAAATATGAAATTGATTTGGTTGAAGGGTGTTAAAGAGCCGACAGCCAAATGTCACAAACAATGAATGGCTGCAGTGTTGAGAAAATCAATAGGGAGGTTAAAGCTGGTCTTGTGAAAGACTTGGCAGACTGCTCTGTTCCAGGAAGATATCTGTCTTCTGGCCTTGGTTGCATGATCAAAAGGAAAACTTGATAGGTTTAATGAAGGGAGATACTGTAAAACTGACAACAGAAATATAGACACTGTGGTAAACTGCAGTGCACATCAGTGAGTGGAGCTATTAGATACATTTTTCAGTCTGAAAAAATATTTATAGGTAAAGATGTCAAAAAAATATTAGTACATTCCTCCACTTTTCCACATTTGTTCCCCAATCAGCACACACATTTGCATGGCGTAAACAAAGGTTTGAGCTCTGTGTTTAATTGTGCAACATGATGGCAAATGTATAGGGCAAAATAATTAGCATGATAATTAGTGAATCATAATGTTTTCAAATAATTGCATGATGAGATTGCAGAGCTGAAGTAAGATTGGAATCTCTTCTTTTCTTGGAGATGGTATTTCAGCAAATCATGAAAGATAGGGAAAAAGCGAACCGCTGTTTCATCAATTAAAAGCAAGACAGTGTGACGGCAAACTATCCTTTAGTCCACCCCAATGTGTCTCACACGGGCGTTGTGTCTCATGCTGGTTTTGATAAATACACAGTTGGGCTTAAAATCAGTTTTGTGAATATTAGATCCACAAATATAAATGGGGATGCCAGCCATTAAAAAAGGTTAATAATGTTAGATTAATTTTGTTTTTGAAATCAGCTTGTAAACAAAATTTGCACTGATTTACACCTGACCTATTAGCAGTGCTCCTATATAACATATTGCATCATTAGAGAAAAAAATTGTTTAAGGTCTGAATTATTACTTCCCACATATTTGTTTTCCAAACACAGCATTGCACCTAAGACTAAACTGTATAATAATATTTGAAATAATGTGGCACCTTTGCAGCATTTATTTTTCCCCAGCACTGTGTTAAGCATATATGTTCATTTCACAAGACTGTTTGTGTTCGTTGTCATCTGTCAGTTCTGGGTATCCTATCTTCTGCCTTTTTTTTTTTTTTCCTAGAAAAATGAACTCATTAGTTTAAAACTCCCAAATGCCACATTCAGCTCAAACAGCGAAGATGATAACCTGTAAAAAAAGAGAGGAGAAAAGAGAGAAGTAGTCTGGCAGGTTTTCTGCAAGTGGACGCTGTAATAAAAATGCCCCCTACTTTGTTGGGATGGTGTTTGTAGGGCTGCTGCCATATGTTACTTTCCTTTTTAGCTGGGATTATGCCATCATTATTGCTGATAAAAGCTGTTTACTGCCTTGGCAAAGGAGTGATGCTTGGCGCAGTTTGGAAGCCGCCATTCAGTTTACAGAAAAGTGCATTTAGTGCCAGATGCTAGGATCCAGGGGCTTTGTTATCTTTTCCCATTATTGGGATCATCCATTGTCTGTTTTTTTCTCCTTTTAACTTAGCACTGGCTTTGTTGTTTGTGTTTGAAATTTGCTTTAGTTCGGGCAGGTGACATTGTAGGTTTTAGCTCACTCAGCGGCACCTCATAAGGACGGTCGCTCGCAGGGACGGTGCCTCCTCCCGGTGCAGCTGAGGGGGCGGCTGTGCTTTGGGGCAGGGTTTTGGGGCCGGTGGGTGCCCGGCCCAGGGCAGAGGTGCTCAGCTGCAGGGGCTGGTGCTGCTGGGGGCACCCAGGTGAGGAGCATCACTGCCCAGGCGCCGGCACAGGTGTTCCTAGAATCTTCAGCACCCAGGACCTGGCACCGTCATTGGGCTACAACGAAGGAAGAACTGCAGAAAATGTGTAAATGAAAGAGAACATCATATTTCAGTCTGAAGGTGGTCATAATTCATATGTAAATGCTCTTAGTGTAGACTAACAGAGCTGTTGGACGGGCAGCAGCTCTGTTTGTGCCAGGCTTTCCATTAAAAATGGTTCTCTTCTCCATCAGGTCTGAATCTTACTAAAAGGAAGGGGAAAGGAGCAGGAAGGCGGCAGTGCGAGGTGGTGGCCATGCCACCGGGCAGCGCCTGCCCTGCAGGGAGGCTGGGGCACAACGGGGTGCGGCTGCTGTAGCCCCACGAGCTGCCCCGACACCAGCCCGGGCTCCCTCCCAGCTCTGCGCCGGGCTTTTCCACAGCCCTGGCAGTTTTGCTGTGCCCACCTCGTGCTCCTTCACACTGCTGCGGCCTGGGGCAGCGGGCGGCATGGTGCCCTTCCCTGGCACGTGGGGAGGTGCACCAGCCTCCTGCCACCCAGCTTCTCCGTGCTGAGCTGCTCATCCTCCCGTGCTCAGCGCTGCCTGCGTGTGCCAGCCCCCCGCTGCCGGCCGCAGCTCCCGGCCCCCAAACACGATGATGCCCTGGTGGGCGTCCGAAGGGCGGCTGCTGCCGGTGCAGAGCCTGGGGGCCGCGTGGCGGTGTGGAGATGGGGTGATGCGGGGAGGGGCGACCCTCACCCCCTCCCAGCAGCTCCAGGCGGCCTTTGCTGGCTGTGTGCGGCTGGTGCTGGGGTCGTCACCTCCTGTGGCGCCGCACATCCTATCCGTGCCCCCAGGACCCGTGCCTCGCAGCACCTTAGCCAGCCCCTTGCAACAACACCAGTGACTTGGATAAAATATGGCATGACATGGTTTTTCTGTGTTTTTTATTGTGAGGAACAGCAGTCGCAGCCTGTGCCTGTGCGTCGGTGGCGGGGCTGAGAGACCAGTGTGCAGCGTGTGACCCAGCGAGCGCCTCGGCGTCCCCCTGCCTCCCTCTTTTGTTTTCCATGGGCCGTCTTCTGAGTCACGCTCAGTAGATGTGGATGCATTTGTCGATCTGACCCTTGCTAGAGGCATGGACTCGCTGTTCCCACACCGCTTTTCCAGGGCCCACCGCCCTTCTGTGGTGTGCAGGGGCCCCTCGGGCACCCCTGGGTGCAGTCCTGGGGCTCTACTGAGCCCCCTGCCCCATGCCGGCTGCCCATGCCAGCCGCCCCGCGTCCCAGCAGCGCTGATGCTCTGCACTGGCGCTGCGCTGGGCGAGCCGGCCAAGGCATGGTGCAACGCAGGGACGCGGAGCTCCCTGCCCACCTCTGCTGCTCCATTACTCTTTGGGGAAGAGGCTCTGACCTTATTCCTTGTGCTAAGAGAGATGCATCGGGAACCAAATGAGGGCAGTAAAGTATAATAGAAGGCTTTACAAATGAAAGTTTTGTTTCTGCTTGTGCAATACCTTGTTTCCCCCTCGTGTATCCTGGGAAATCAGGCTGATCAATAGTTCCCATTTCAGCACAACTGCAGCGAGCATTACAACTGTATAAAATTTACAACATTGTCTGCTGTAAATTTTAATTGGAAAAGCTTCATAGCTTTACCCTCTATCTTTGTGCCTTTAAATGTATTTGATTAAAAAAAAAAATCAAACGAATTTACAACATATAATATCATGTCATACACTTTTTATTGACAGTGTAATATAAATAGTACAAACCCACATTCCTGCTGGAAGAGAAAATGGCTGTAAAAATAGCTGGAGAAAGCCGGGAGTGCGGACGAGGGCGTGTTTGGGAGCCACCAAGCCGGCCAGGTGCCATGCGGCCTCGCTCGCGGTGCTGGTGACAGGGACCCTCGCGTGCCCGCGGCGCACGGAGCCCGGCAGAGCCGCTGCAGCCACACAGCCGGCACAGCGAGGAGCCGCAGTGCTGCGCAGGCAGGAGAAAATGTCGCTTTCAGCACAGCTTTATTTCTGTCACAGGTCAGGCTTAAAATGCTGTGTGATACAGTTATTGACTCTAATCTGGGCATAAACACAAGTCCTCAAGCACCAGCCCAATTAATAATTTGCATAATTAACACGCATATTAAATAGGGACTGGCCTTGCATCTGTATTTGCAGTGATAGGGGTAATGAGGGCTAGCGGAGCGGCGCCTCGGGCTGGCGTGAGCAGACGTGTGGCAGTAGTAATTTTTGCTTGGATTGACAACTGCTAGACAAGCAGTCCCAGCATAAAACTAAACCCCGTTTGGCAGAATTAATCGTTGACAAACTGCTCTTAAAGCTGTAACATTGTTTCTGTCAGTTGTTCGGTTTGATGTCACTGTTAGACATAATAAATCAATAGTGTCAGAATTTGGTAATGTTTATAGCTAGCAAGGTTTATTATTTCATATGACTGTCATGTACAAATAGTGGTTATCATGGCTGCCTCTAAATTATCAAAGGCAGAATATTGCCTGGAATATATTTCTTAAATTCCTTCTCCAATTAATCCTATTGATTGTTGGCAGTGATGGGGCCCACTTGTGTTTTGGGAGGGGTGGTTTTGTCCTCTGTACATTTTTTAAAGAAAAGTTGCAGCCGTTGTACACGGCAGGATTTATTGTCTCTGGCTCACAGGCTGGACAGCAGGTCTTTGCTTTATGAACCTCCGTTTTCCTGCTTAAGTTGCGGATTTCAGGCTGTTGTTGAATTCCCTGGAGCAGTTTCATGAAGTCACTGTGGGGTGGGCAGGGCAGAAATTTGCTGATCTGAGCAGGGTTAAAATCACAATCCCATGAGAGGGGTCTAGCCCTGGGATGGGGATTTATTATCCACCGGGAACAGGACTCCGGCAGAGGTGGGGACAGACTCCTGCTTCCGCCTGGGTGTGTGGGAGAGCACGTGCTGCGATGCGCGGGCGCCCGCGCGCGTGGGTACCTGTGCACGCACGGCTCTGCAGCGTGTGTTGATGGTGGAGAGCACCGTATGGACCTGGCGCCGGAGCTGCCGAGGTCCCCTCCTTTGCGTCATCCCGTGCCGAGGTCCTGGGGAGGGCGATCCCTCCTCTGCTCTGCCATGGCTGCATGCCATGTGCCACATGCCATGGACCACGTGCCGTGCCATGCACCACAGCTCCACGTAGTGCCAGGGGGTGACTCTGCCCACCTTTTCCCTGCCCTTGTGGCACCATTCCACCCCAAGCACCAGGGTTTGACCCATTGCACCGCTCTGCTCATCGCATGTCCCTGGGGGACCCTCCCCCGCACCCAAAGGGAGGAGCTGGTGGGATGGGACAGGTCCTGGGCTAGTCTAAAACTGTCCCCTCACCAAGGCAGTGCGTATAAATTACGACAATAAATTACTGCAGCCCCAGGGTAAAAGAAGCATCAAGTTATGACTTTTACATGAGTATTTAGTCAGCCATTCAATAAAAAATAGGTCTTCCAGTTGCACAGTACCATTTATCAGCTACATATTTATTATTTATCATAGCTACACGATGCAAATGTGAATTACCTAAGCTGCTTCTCCAAGGAGCACTTGCTTTTATAGAAATGTAAACATATATAATACAGTTTGCAAAATCAGATACCAAGCTTTGAAAGGAAAAAGAAATTAGGCATTCAGATTTTATTTTTGCTTTCATTTCTATGCAATAAACTATCCGTGCTACAGTTTCCTTCTAAAGGTCATTTCCAAGATTAACTTTTCCCTAACTCCCTGCCGCACTACGGACTGCCCTGAAGAGGGAACGCGCAGTGCCTGCTCGTGCCTGGACAGAGGAAGGAGATGGCGTGGGGTCATGGCTCTCACATCTGTGGCCAAGACGCTTTTGCAGGTGTTTGCATGTGTTCGTAGCTAGGGCTGATCCTGCCAGCCGCTGCAGGGCTCGCGGTATCTGTGCCCGGAGCACCATGGGGCTTGCCGGGGTCAGTCAAGGTGGGGGTCCAGCAGCTGGATGGGCTTTGCTGAGCTGACCCCAGGTGTTCCCACCCCCAGGATCAATCCCCTCACCAGGTGACAATTATTTACAGGCAGGAAATACCTGCAGTCATTAAAATTCCTCCCACATTTATTTGAGCTCTGGTAGTCTATAAAGTGATTTCAATTCTAAAAGAGGGATTTGAAGATTTCTTCCCTGCTCCATGTTTCTAGACTTTCTCAGGTCCTACAGGGAATTTCAGGCCTTGAAGTATTTCACTTACATGAATTGCCTTTCAGTCTCAAAAGTCTTTTTACGTCTGAGAGCCCTTTCCTGGTGCAGGGGTGGAGGGGCGCAGGCAGGCTGGCACGCCACACTGGGTGAGGGGAGCTCACCCCACCTCCCCTTGCCGGGACACAGGGTGGCAGCGGGGCCGGGGCTGTGCCTGGGGGTGCCTGGAGCAGGCGTGAAACCAGCCCGTGGGCACGGCACTGCCGCGGCTGCTGTTGGCATGAGGAAATGCTGATCTGGCACTTTGCTTCTGGGGACCCTGCACCTCCTCCTCCTCCTCCTCTGCCTTTCTGGGGACAATCCCCCTCTCTGATACAGCAACCCCCACACTCAAATCTGGGCAAAAGCCTCCTTTGACTGCAAGCACAGCCTGTGGGTGCTCCTGCCCTGGGGGTCCGTCTCACCCCCCATCATGGCGCTGACACCCATAGCTGGGGGACTGTGCTCACCAGATGTGGTTTTATAACCAGGGGTAGGCAAGAGGGGTTTTGCTTTTTTGTTTGCAGCAAGTGATATAAAATCTTCTGGAGAAAGTGTAAATGACAGGAGTAAATTGCTGAAGTTGAAGCTGTTACAAAGCTGAAGTGTTCAAAGCTCTGGTGGTGGGGCATGGAGGGGTCTGTGCCTCAGCCTGGGGTCTGTTTCCCAGAGCTCAGGGGTGGCATTTGTGAGAGAGAGCTGCCACACAGGCCGGGCACGTCCCCTCCAGCCCGCTGTGGTGCCTTGGCACCTCCCGCAGCACCCTGGGGTCCGGGGCACCATCTGCTCCGGCTCACTGCAGCCCTTCAAGTTGCAGTCAGGGTTATGCACACTGAGGTACGGCTGTGCACCTGGCTGCTCTCAGGGTCTCCTCGCCCTGTGAGCACTGTCCCCCCGGCCTGGCAGCAGTGCCAGTGGTGTGGGGAGGGCTGCAGGGTAGCCTAGCTGGGGCAGCAGCCTGGCTGTGCTTTTGTTCTGTCTTGGAGAAAAGCCTGTGGCTGCTGTGACACATGGCTCGACTGCAAGCAGGTCCTCGCTGCGGGAGGAGGGCTCCTGGTGCTGGCACGGGTGCTGCGGTGATGTTGTTGAGGGACTTGGTGGCCTGGGAGCTCTCGGGCTCCTGTCGCTGCTGGTGGCACATGACAGCAGCGCGTTAGCACCAGTTTGCTGCAGATGAGACACGAAGAGCTGCTCTTCTCCGGAAAAGGCCTTTTCCTACGGGTGGCCATGGGCTTGGCGGTCCCTGCGTTGTGGAAGGAGCCAGCCGGAGCTGTGCGACCAGCACGGAGGCGATGACGACCGGCTGGATTTTTTGGGGGGAGGTCATTAGTTAACGCATCCGAGGGATGCACGGGAGAATAACAGCACATCAGTTAGGATGCTAATTCACTCGACTGGCAGCGAGCACTGCGAAATGACAGCTTGGAGGGGTGCGGGGGAGGGTCTGAAAATGGCAGCAGATTGGTATTTTGAAAGGGGAGGGAAGTTTTATAATGATGAATAAGAAAGATGACATTTGGTGCTCACATTTAACTTGCATTGGCTGTCCGCAGGAGGGTCAGTGTGTGTAACCTCCCGTGATGAGGCCCGGGGCTGCCCAGCAGCTGACTGGGTGTATACCCTTCAGACGGGAACAAAAAGAAAGGCCCAGATAATTAGGCCAAGTTGAACTGCAGGAGGTAGCCAGCTTCTCTGCTGCCTTTTGTATATTCATGACCCAGCTTGATTGATGGAAGGACAGTGTTTGGTGACACTGTCATTTGCAAGTTGAAAGGTAGACTACAGGCTGGAGCTATGCTCAGATGTGCCTTAAAGGGTCCTACAATAAGCTCATTTGGATGCTGATGATGTTCGCATCTGCATTTCTTTGTTTCTAACTGTTTCAGGAGGACATCTGTTAATTTGTATAGATTAGCTTGGATGCTTTCATTTAAAAACATCAAATTATGTAGCAGGACTGTTTATTATAAAAGTTTCCAGGAAAGTTTAAACTGATTTGGAAACCATGCAGAGCGTAATATTTAAAAGCAGGATAAAAAAAATAATAGTAATACTTATATTCGCATTCAGCCTCCCATGCCCAGAAATTAAGACTTGTATTTCTGCTGCAACGTTATCAAGAAGCATTAGCAAAAGCATCTGTTGAATTATAAATTTCAGGATAAATGAGGCTTGCCAAATTTCATATCTGCTCAGGAGAGGAGGGCCTCCTTCACTGGACAGTGAAAGCCTTTACGGGGGGGGTGGGGGGGAGTGAAATGTAATTAATTCACGGGGGAAAATGCTTTTACTGTGTAATATTTAGTCACATATGTCAAGAATAATAGTGCTTCTGTCAGAGAAGTTCCATTTTTTACAGGTATTGCTTTCAGAGAGATAGCGGGATGCGAGTGGGGAGGAGGTTTCATGCCTTGGGTCTGGCTGCCCTCAGCGCAGCACCTCTCGGTTGGCACCAGCAGTGTCCTCGTCTGGCTCCGTGCATGCCAGGACGGGGCACGCCGAGCGGGTCACAGTCCCACTCCTCGACGCAGCGACGCTGGGCAGGCAGCAGGGATGGCTCCAGCTCACTCCAGCTTCAGTCCAGTGCTTGGCTTTTTGCAGAGACCTTTCCTCATATGCCCCTTCCCTGGGACACGCCGGTGGCTGCTGTGGCCGTAAAACCTGGTCTCCTTCCAGGTACTTTCAGCGACATTAATTGATGGCTAAGCAGGCTCTGCTCTCGTGCTTCTGCTCGGCACCGGGTGTCTACCTCCCAAAGAAGCCTTCACCATCCCAGTCCACAAGGCCCAGAAACGTGCAAATTGGGGTCAGGAGGCCACCCTGGGCTGGGGCAGACCCACTGCAGGGGCACTTGCTTGCCCGCTCCTCCTCATGCCCCCGAGCCGTGGTGCACGGCCATGCTGGCAACAGCACTGGCTCAGCACCGGTCTGCTGAAGCACCTTCCTCAGCTGCGCTTGGAAATTTATGGCTGTAACTCCCGTCTCTGCACTTACTCCAATTAACACAGAAGCCCTAACTACCCAGATTGAGGGAGCGGGGAGTCCGTAAATGGAGAGCGACATGGCAGAGCTTGGCAGCTGCCTGAGCACCAAGGTGTCCAAAGATGGGGAAATATCCATTTAGGGGACACCAACAGTGAGCAGACATGTGGCACTAGGGCCACAGGCATTGGGGATGGTCCTGAGACCCACTCATGCTTTTGAGAGGTCTGGGCATGGGCTGGAGGAGAGTTTGGGGCCAGCCCTCACGCCTCCTGAGCCCTGCATGTGGACGTGTGCCATGTCCCAGCACGTGTCCCCACCAGACAGAAGTGCCCATCACCCCCAGGGGCAGAGGGCACCTTCCCTGCTCCGTGCCCCCCAGCCCTGCATCCTGGCACGCTCCAAGATCCTGGCAGCCATCCCAATGCTGCGTGCGTGTCTTCTTGTCAGAGTTATAGGATGGAGATCAAGGGAGGGTTTCTGGGGCAGCCAGCATGGTGACAGCATCCAGGAGCCATGCTTTGGCAAGAGGGCAGGCCCAGGCAGAGGTCCATCATGCATGGGGGTGGGCATGCAGGCACCACCCACCGAAGCCCAGCAGGATGCTTGGGGCCAGCATGGTCCATGGGGATCGGGACTGGGTGCAGGGAGTGGGGCGCAGCCTGCATGTGGTGGCTGGGGAGCGCAGCATGCTGATGCAGGGTGTTATGATTGTAAGCATATGCTGGCTATTAGTGTGCCTTTTATTTAATTTTTTTTTTTAATACAGTTTACATTGCTAGTGGCAGTGCAGGCTTAATTGCTACCTTGCCTGAACGCAGCTCAGTTTTGTAGTTACTCAAGCAGGAGGTTTTTAAAACTGTGAAATAGTTTCCCTTCCTGCATGCCCCCAGATCAGGTAGAAAATGGGGAAAGAACTGCTAAATGATGTATTTAGAAAAAGCTGTTCTACAAGAGTATTTGAAACATTACAGATCTGCCAGAAGGTCCATTAACATAAATGTTTAACTCAGACACACACAAACTTATGTACCGAAATGAAAATGTTTCATGCATTAATTTGCTGCAGAAGGTACTAACATAACAATTAGAACAACATTCTGCCTGCTTATACTTAAATTTCCTGGGGCAGTGTTTCGGTGGTAATGCATAGCATTGATATAGGATCTCCTTGACTCTTTGCACAGCACACCACAGCACTGCAGTTCATTCTGCTAAATCAAATTCTTACAGTTTTAAATCTGGCATCGAAGGAACTGGGAGAGACTGACAGCAACACAGAGTTTTGGGAACTGGGGTGCTGGCTTCAGTGCCCTCTACGCAAATCAGCCAACGCCACGTGCCCATGCTCCCAATGTCCCACGCTATGTTGGTACACTAACAAAGAAGCCTGCCTCTTCCTTTTGCTTGCTTTGAAAGTGGATGGCAAAGACAGTTAAAATAAAGCAGAGGAACCATCAAGCTAGGTAGTGTAATGCTGGGCTCATTTCATTAGTGTTCCCAGTTTGGTTCTGTCGCATCCATCGTTTTTGCTGGGCTCGGTGTTTTTTCCTGGCCCTGTCTTGCAGGACGAGCTACCCTCTCGGAGAATGTTTGAATGCTGAGTTCTCCCAGCATGCAAACACTGGCTTCACTAGCTGGGAATATGGAAACACCGGGGGTTTCCATCCCAGTCCCGCGGCTGATGTGGAGCTGGATTTTGTTGTTGGCATGCTGATCCCGTCACATGGTGCTGCGCTGCAAACCTCCGACAGCCGCCGCGCAGGGTGGGGGAGCAGCAACTGCAAACATTCCTCCTCCAAGCAAATGCTTGTCCTAAACTGAGCACCGTAGAATAAAAATGGAAACATAAAAATAGCAGTTGGAAAGATAAAACAGCATTTATAGTACTAATAAAACCGTTGTGGCTTCCACAGGAAAACATGCTTTGTAACCTAATGCTTACCTGGAAAGACTGTCGAGTTTCTGAGAGTTATAGCTGTTTTTGTAAGAGAAGCACAGAGATTTGCTTCAGGGCTGAGTGATAGATTCTCCTGCCTGGAGCATCCCAGTGTGTTTATACATGGCTTGTATGGCAGCTTTCATAAGACATTTACCCCATGATTTGCGATGAGCTTATGTGTGAATAATTAATGGCAATTAATCCTTAATTACAGTAATTAGGCAAGTCACAGGAAATTAAGCTGCAGCTGGAGAAGACCATGCCTGGGAAGAGAGGATTGGGGGCTGTGTGAATGTGCCATTCACTGACAACATTACGAGGATGAGCAGTATTCAGCAGCTTTGGCATTTCTATTGGCAGCCTTGGGTAGGACAAGAACGCTCGACATTAGCAGCAATCTATAGTTGTCTACAAGAGTTTTTAGTTCAAGTGCCAAAATGTTATGTTGCATATGGTGATTATCTAAGTTTATTGGTTGCCATAATTCAAATGGGTGTAATTGTTTTTGGCTTGATAGTGACATTAGAAACTGGAGCTTTTATGTGTTCATAGGTTCTGCTGGCATCAGCCATGGTTCAACTTCTAGAAACAATTCATCCAGGTTTGCAATTACGAAAACGGATACTACAAATGGCTTGAAATTAACGGAGAAATTTTCAATGATTAAAAAAAAAGACAACAGCAAAACTGGCGGTTTCTTACTTGAGCAGCTAATTGCTTTATTATTAGCTGCCTTTCCCATTGAAATGAGGATTGCACAAGGTACAGCATGTGCAGTCTGCTGTCTGGTTTGGGGACTGGGACCAAATGGGAGAAAAATGGGAGCCGTGACAGGCAAGAGTTTGCAGGCAGGAAAGCCCCATCTGAGATCTCGTGTGCTAATCCTGAGCCATGCCATCATACTTGAAAGCAGGTCTGTGCTAGAAGCCTTTTGCCCTGGGCAACCCACAGCGAGGCTGTTTTGCAGCTCAAGAGCAGCAGCCTTCCCCATCATTAATGTGCAAAGTTTTTAAACCTCATGATTAAACATGTTTCAGTAATTTACTAGGTTTCCAAGTGGCAATGTTTGTGCCAGCAACAATCTGGGGCAGAGGCATGGAGGGAAGCACACATTAGTATCAATGAAACCTACAAAAAGCAATCAGTAATTTATGAGCTTGTGGAAAAATGCCCACATGTTCTCATCAAATTATAGGGTTCCTATAATTTACTCAGTGACTACAAGGTGCACGCTCCCAAACCTGCTGTGGTGTGTTAACTGAACCTCTGATTAGATTTAATCCAAACAACTAATCTGTTAAGGGGTCCTGAATAAATAGGAGATATGGCCAGGCCAGGGTATTATTTCAGACTAAGACGACAACTGATGAGGAGGTCAGCCAATTACACACTAAAAATGTACAGTAATCTGCCGCAGGTCAGGTATGTTTACAGCGACCCAGCCTAAATACTGCATGTATGCCTTCGGGTGGCTTGCGCAGTGCGAGTCTCTAGCAGGGAAGGCAGGAGGAAGATCTCTTACGTTTTAGAAATAAAAGCCTGTAGCCAGATGTTTGTGAGATCTGTACTTGTTTGCAATACGGAAACGTGTAAAAACTTCAGCTCCTTGCATGTGGAATCTAGATCAATTTTTAATTTACTTGTACGCATGGATGACTCATTTGAAAAAGAAAATTGTGGCGTCAAAAAAAAGACATTTCAGTGTGCATAGGTTGCTGCATTTATCTGTTTCTCATGCACTCCAGAGTGGAAATAAGTCACAGTATCTTAATAATGGTCTTGATTTTATAAATGATTTTTCCCCTTGAAATAAGCAATCCATTCATTTTAATATGTAGAATTGGTTTGCTAGCAGGGCGACAGTTTAAAAAGACTTCCAACTGTGACACAAGTGCAACCATATTGCTTCCTATTACTCGCTAAGGTAGTTGTTTAGAAGAGAGAATGTTCTCCCTGGAAATGTTTAAAGTGCTGTAATTTTATTTAGGATAATGAGGATTTATAACAGTTTTACCATATGAAAACCTGCCTTTAGACAGAGCGAAATAGGCGGTTGCGGTTATTGAGTGTGCTAACGGTGGGGTTTTGTGCGTGGTAAGGCAAGGGGAGGTGTTTGTGTCTGGTCGTGCAGCAAATCCGTCACCGGGCCCAGAACATTCCCCACTGCCGCGTGGGATAATTCATCACCAACATGTATGGATTTCTCTGCTTTAATCGCTCTAGATGTTAATTAAAATCCTGTTTTATAGAATATTTTAATTTCGAGATTTGCCTAGCTGTACAGCCTTGGCTATGTTTTCAGGATTGAGCCGCCTAATAACAAATAGCTGAATTTAAGCCTAGACAGGAATTTGGGGGAAATTCCAGCCTGCTGGAATTTGCGGGGAGTTTGGCCGCCGGCATAAGGGGGACCGGGGCTGCCACGCTGTGTGCTGCTCGGCTTGGCTGTAAGGGCGTCTACATTTATTTTTGTCGTTAGGCCTTTAAACATTTTTAGCTCATTAAAACTGCTTTCCTTTCATTACTAATATTGCTTCCTGTGCAGTACCGGCCGAGCTGAGCTGGTATCAGGGTAGTGGCTTAACAGTACATTTAATGCCCTGTTTATAAATATAAAGGAGAAGGAATTGAACTGTTACAGATTTTATCAGGTTTTATCTCCTCACTGAAAATCTTAGCTCTCAAAACATTTCTAATTTCCCTTATTTGAAGGCTCAAACAGTTTCAAATTACTGCCCGTGGATTGTTCTTGACATCGAGAATGGTAAATTTGAGCTGTGGAAACGCTGGAATGTGTGGTGTGTGCTTTTCCTGAACAAGGGAATTCAACGGGTAAATTACAGTCATTTACTTGGAGTGTAATTTACTGAGAGCCTTTAGGCAAATGCAGGAGAAAGGACAGCAGAACAGAAAAAATAGCTAAAACAGGGGGCTCCCCCTCCCTATTCACATGAAATACAATCTATATTCACGTGACAAGGATAATAAAAACTTTCTTATTTAAAATACATATAATTCTTATTATTTTTTCAATTCGTAAGGCAGGCATTTGTAAGTATGACTGATTTATGTGAAGATAAGATTTTAAATCTTGCTAAATTATCCACACATCTTCTTAGCGTTGTGTATTTTGCATATATCAGTATCTGCATGCAATCATCCCATATTTGAAATTGATAAACCTGTTAATTTTATGCCTAATAACAGATCAAGTATCTGAAACTGTCATTGAGCTAAATGGAAATTACTGTTTTCATCTGATGGAAATATTCAATATTTAATCAATTTTTAAAAAATAAAAACGTTTATCTAATGGAATCTGTGACAAAGATACGCACTTGAATTTTTATGTGAAATTAGAGCCTAAAAATAAATACCAGCATATTTTTTCCTTCTTTTAAATGGTAGAAATATGGTAAAGAAGCAGCCAACGTTTTCTAATCTCTAAGTACATGCACATGTAGAATAATTCTCAGGAAGTATTCTGACCAAGGCTTTCCACGTAAAGCAGTGTGCATTGCAGTAATTGCTAAGCAAACAGAAGGCAGTGTTGTAAAGTGGTTTTGTATAGCATATTGTAATTTGACACTTAAGTTGTGCCCTGCATTACCCTGTGTCATAATTGATGGCTAAAGAAAAGCACATGCTATGCTAATCCTTTGTTAGAATAGCTTGTTAAATTGTGGTTGCCAATTTAAAATAAACTATGGAATGCTTGTCTATATTTTAAGGTTTGTAGTCTACAGTTTTAAACAGTCATTTTAAAGCTGTTTTTCAACTTTATGTTGCATGCACACTATTCTGCCTTTGCACACAAGGTCAGCATGTTCGCTAGTTTAATAGCAGACCATCAAGAACAAAATCAATGAGCTGCATGTTTCACACTAGTATCACAAGGGATTTTCCCATTTATGGCACATTTGTGTACTGATCCCGAGTTTAAAATGACAATATTGATGCCCTATTAGAGCTGTACCGAAATGGACATTGTATGGCTGATGCTAAAAGTTGTCTGAACTCACTCTTTTCCCAGACTCGTGTTCTACTTTTTGTCTAGCTTAACAAATATAAATAATCCCAGACAGCCTTCCTGCACCGCAGCACAGAGAGGGGCTAAGCTCCCACGTCGCACGTTTGCAATAGGTGGAATTCCTCGACTGCAGATTTCAAATCAAGATTTTCCGTAGTTGGTGCGAGGAGGATTATGAGGCTGCGTCTAAATAATCATCTGTGTGCTGATTACTGAAAATAAAGTGGCATTATTGCTTATGGATGAGATAAGGCAGCTCTGCCCTGGGAAGACGCAAGTGCGAGTTCTGTGGGAATTTTATGAGTCCTGGTGCGGTGTAATCAGCCGCCACCAGCTCTAATGGAAGGATAGCTCCCCGATCTGTGGGGGAATATATCCTGTGCCACGGAGAGGAAATGTTACTTCTGCAGAAGAAAATGATTTAATGTTGGTAGAAGGGTTATTCATTTATAAGGGATTAAAAATGACTTCAATATAATACCTTTAATTTGTAATAATGGTCTGCGGGACTGTTTCCTGTCTAAAATAAACCGTTTGACTGGCATGTTCATTTTGATCCATTCAGTTGTATGGTATATTAGAGGAGATAAAGGTATTATTTTCAGTTACTGTATATTCAATTAAGCTGGTGAGGTCCCCAGTCACTGGGTAGCAGCGAGGTGTAAGGCTACCCCATGGCCCACGCCTGACCCTGGGGAAGCCGGATTCCTTGCCTGCCTGGGGAATCAAGTCACTGCCCTGCCGTGACTTGCCTGCCCGCCACGGCACGGCACAGCTCGGGGGGCACGACTCTGGCACGCAGAGTGCGGCTGCTTTTGTTAATTGCGCTGATGGGAGTAAAGCATGTGAACGTTGAAACCTGGGGTGTGCAGAATGCTTTTGGTTTTGAAGGACTGCAAGGAAAAAAAAAAAAAAAAGAAGGAAACCTTTGCACTTGAGCTCTGTACATAATCAGCTGTGTCACTTTCTGAAGGGCAAACACTGTGTGTCTGGAGGTGGGTGACACTTTGTGTGGCCTGGACCCCAGTGGCTGCAACCACAGGGCTTGCCCTCCCACCCCGGAGCCCAGAGCTCCCTTGCACAGCCCCTTTGGGGTGGCTGCACTCCTTGTGGGCACTAATCCTGGACAAAGAGGGATGGTGACAGTGCTGCATGCCATCCGAAGGCACTCAGGTGACAAAACATGTTCACCCTCGCTTGAGCTGCCCACAGATCAGTTGTGTGTCCTCTTGCAGGGCTTGATTTGTCTGTTCACTGGGAAGTAAACAAGTGGAGAATCAGCTCGCTCTGATTCAGCACACGGGGTGTCACTGGGTTTTAGGATTTAGCAACAGGATTTGCTGTGTTGCATGCTGGTTTTGTTAAAGTTTCAGGTTTTAGGAGCACCACAAAATCTCAGCTTCCTAGTCAAAAAAGAGGTGGCTTCCAGTCTTTACAGACACATTGAAAAGGTTGAAAAGGTGACCCAGTAAGTCTCCAACACAGGAGAGCGGATAACAGACTTCATGTTTATTACTGCTAACATTCTCATGCTTTTTAAATTAGCACTGATGGGGGGAGGAGGAGAGAGGAATCTGGTGCATATTTTTGTGAACGATAGTATTAGCGGCTCAGTAAAGGGCAGCATTCTCAGAAATTCTCTGACCAGTGCTGGTGTGCCTGGAAGCACTAGGCAATAAAGAAAGGTTATGAAAAAATCCCCAAATTCTGAAAAATAAACATACAAAGAGGTGTCTTTCAGTGTAACTAAAGAATAGACAGCAGTAAACAGCTAAACAAAATAAACATATAGTGCTTGCAAATTTAGTTTTGTTACAGATCAAAAATACAAGACAGAGCACTATCTGGTAGTGAAATACAAGCAGAATTAATTTGAATAAACATTTCCAGCATGGCTGTTCTGGAAAGAAAGGCATGCTCTTCTTGCGATGTTTGGTACAAAGTACCAATAATGCAGCAGAATCCTGCTCTCCTGCTTTAATTCTTGTGTATTTAGTGCAGAACTGCTGCGGGGTTTATTGGGAAAGAAAAAAAACCCACCAACGAACAGAGCCAATTTTGATTGGAACAGGCAGGATTAAAATGCAGGATTATCCCTGCAAAGGGCTATATCGGGTGTGCGGCTCACTGACCTTTTTGAGGAACGAGCATATGTAGAGTTGTGCTAGAATAAATCCTAATGCCCGTGAACTTCCCATGAGCAGGCGAACATGCACACAAAGGGCGTCCTGGGCAGTGCTCTGCTACCTGTGACCAGTACCGGGCGTTCGTGTGTGTACGTTTAATTCCAGTTCTCAGCCCAAACAGTGTCTTTGTATGAATGTGTGCTTGGAAATAGTGTTCCTATAGGTTCGGGTGATATAAATAATGTATGTGGAGAAGCTCATAAATGTAAGCTCGAATTTTCCTCAGTAGTTTTTGTTCTCAATCACCTTGATGAAACAATCTTGAAGGCGCTCTCCTTTCCGTGGCATTTGGAATGAGTCCCTGACAGGCTGATTTTCCACCCCTGTTGTGATGCTGCTTTCTCTAGTTAATATTCCTCTGTAAGTGTCGTACCAAAGTAAACCAAAGGAGCCCAGCTCATGACACTAAGGCTGCATTTGCATTAATTATGCAGTCAGGGCTGGTGAGAAAATGCTGTCACAGAGAGAGAGGCAGTAAATGAGAACCCTCCGAGTGCGCCTGAATGAAGAGCATTAAGTTCATTTACATGGGAGCAGGACGAGCCGCTCAGGCTGCGGAGAGGGAACAATGGCATTTCTCTTGTCGGCTCGCCCGCCGTTATTGTTCTGTGGCTTAATGACTTAAAGGCAGAGTGGTTGTGCTGACAAAAAGACAGCCAAGATCCCTTTGGTATTAATAACGGCAATAATAATTAATAATATCCCACTAATCGGGCAGCCCATGCCAGCCCCCAACCCAGCAAAGCCCTGCCCGGCGGGAAGGCCACGGCCTGGCCTGGCGTGGTGCAAGGTGTCCCAGGCTGCCATGGCCCCTCGCGCCCCTCTCTTGCCTGTCAGTGTCGCTCGGTGCTGTCACTGGGCCCCCCCCGGGGGCACCGGGCTGGGGGACAGGCCCTGCACTGCTGGGGGGCCGGTGGGAGAGGAGGGGCCGCGGGGCCATGGGGCTGGGGCCTGCGTGGGCGGCCTCTGCGGGGCTGCCAGGCCTGGCTCTGCCAGGGAAGAGCAGGAGTCTTTCTGTTTGTTTATTTTCCAGTGATTTTTCGTGTGGTTCCAGCATCCAAGCCTTTAGTTCTATAACAAAATTGCTCTTCTTGGTGCCAGGACTAATGGTGGAAAACGGCTCATTTCTCCCTGGAATCTTGCCCTCTTTGCTGCCGAGAGCGGAGGTCCCCGCTGATGGGGCAGCGCTGCGAGACCCCCCCATTGCCAGCCCTCATCCCAAACCCACGTTAAAATGCCAGAGACTCCTTTGGCTAACGGCACAAATAAGGAATGTGAAACCATGTGTGAAAATATCTCCTGGGTTTTCTGAGTAAACTTCACATAAAAATACGAGCGTAGAAAGGCAGAGTGCCTGGGTGGGTGGGTGGGTGGGTGTGTGTGGATGGAAGTACTCCCAACCTGGTCTTAATGATGATCAGCTGTGAGCTATGGTACATGTGTGTTTAAATGAAGGCCACCCTGCTCCGCCACTGCCCATTGCGTCCCCGTCTCCCTCCCGCCCTCGTGGATGTTTCCATGTACGAAACAGGGTGTATCAGAGCTGTGCTGACAATGATGTCTGCCCTGCGCTGCATCCAGATGACACCTCTGATTTCACCATATTCACTCTACAGCAGTTGGGTTTCTCCAGATTCTTCTTCTGCCATCTATGTGCACATGTGCATCATGTGCACTACAGAAGGAAAGCAAGATTTGTGACTTGTACTTATGGAGATACAGATATGGAAGGTGTTATGTATGGTCACTAAGGAGAAATATTAATACGTAGGTAAAAAATAAAAGGTGTGCTCCTTAATCCATTTATACGTAAAGATTGATCTCTTAATCTATTACAATACAATAGTTTGTGACTTCTTTTCATCAAATTGTGGAGGTTTCTTTTAAAGTTCAAAACTTGTTGTCATCTCTCTTCAAGACTTTCAGACACTTTAAACTACAGTTTAAATTTAAAGTAACTTTTTTTATTCATATGCTGACATAATTTTCCTTGGAATGATTTATATTTCAATAATAGTTTAAATTACATTTTGCATTCTGTGCTTTGATGTCATGCAGGAGGTGTCATCACAAGATAAACTTTCACACCTGAGAGTCAATAAATTGTGCTTAAGTAGTCTAATGAAAATACTGTAAATGACTATATAGAGTTATACACAGTAGAGATGCGCAGTACAGATACACATATATATTTAACAAAGGACTGTGTTTGATCATATGGTGTCATTAGCTTTGACACCATTGCATGGTACCAGTTTACAGTGATATGAATCCTATAATACTATATCATGCTTTTATCCACTAAATAAAAACCTGCCCTATGTTTTATTACAAAGTAGGTGGCCTGGAGGAAAAATATATGTATTCTTTCCTTTTGGAATAAAATATGCATTTGGGCTTCTCATTTCATCTCCAATCTGTGTTATTCCTTAAAAATGCAGAACTGCCTGAAGTCCTCTTTAATATTTAATTCAACAACTTTTTAATCTGTCATTATGCTGTGATGAAGTAAGCATCAAGTGTCGCTGAAAAAGATTAAATTATACTTGGAAATAGGAATTGAAATGATTTAGGGTTGGAGGCTGAATATTTGCTTTGCACAAGTAATAATAGTAGGAGCTTGGGTGAAGCACGGGTTTGGATCTGGCTCTAATGCCTCTGCCGATCCCCTCTCCCTGGTGGCTGCCCCTTGATTTACTCTGGCACTGCCAAGCTTTATTTGATTTAAATGGAAGTAGGAAGTGGAAATTCCACACTACAATACATTAATTACTCTCTGCTGCTCCTTACACTGATTTTCTTTTTCTCTGTAAACGTCATAAACTCTGATGCAGGCAACCCAATGGATAGCTGCTCCGAGCTACCTTATATTTTCTTGTTAACAAGCTTATCTTAAAATGGAAAAGCAGGAATAATTAATATCTACCTCTGGAAGAATGGATGATGTGAAACGGTGGAACACTTGTTCCTGTCCATTCATGAGGGATGCCCCCACGTGTAACGAGAGGACTTGTGCCAGCATCATCCGATTGCTTAACTTAGGCTCTCTCTCTCCCTTTCCTTTCTGAAGCTGCCTTTGAATTTCTCTGCTGGGTTCTGGAGAGAAAGGGAAGAGCAATATCACACTGCAGCCGTGAGAGACCCAGATTCAAAATCTGCTTTATGTGCAGTCAAACGAGCAGTGCTCGTGGTCCCACTTTGGCCGTGATCAGTGTGTCAGGAGCCCCATGCGCCGTTCGGCACTGTTGAGCGTAACTCCTTTCTCTCGGGGAGCACTTGCAGCGAATGGTGTGTGATGGGGGGCGAGGCAGGAAGGGAGGGGAAAGGAGATCCATGGTGCCCCCAGGCAGAGCACTTGGTGGGGCTGGACATCTCAGCACCCTCCCTCACGACAGCTATTTCCAATCATATATAGCAAAGATAATTTTGGAATTGTGGTGAGTTTTCCTAGGAAGAACATCTTGGTGCATTTAATGGCACCGCTACCTGACAGAAGAAAAGCTATCTCAAAGCTCAGCTTCCTCTAAGGTGTGAGGGTGAAAGAGCCAGATTGTAGGCATGTTACAGAAATTTCTTTAACGGCTGCCTTTATTACAGGAAAGTTGTGTCTCCACTATTACAAGTTTTAGTCCGGAGTTTGATGGACCTTGAGGCCCATTTGAGAGATGGGCCCACTTTATTTGTTTATAACTCTGGTGAAACCACTCTTTCTTATATAGCATATTGTAAAAAAAGAATCCATTCCCTCATATCCAATGCATTATTTATAATTATTCTCCCTTCTTTGTAGAAATGTGACTATCTGTATGAATAATTGATTGCAACTATTAATTGGGGAACATGCAGTATTTTTATACAACTCGTGTTATCCGGCGCGAGAGCTGGGCACACCAGCAGCTCTGCAGCTCCTGCACCGGGTTTCGGCCCTGTTGTCCTGCTGCCCACGCTGTCCCTGAGCCCCGGCGGGGGGCTTCTCTGCTTGTGGGGGCCCCACCAGCTCGCCCACCCCAAAGCAGTGCTGGGGGGGCACAGCCGGGTCCTGTGCTGCTGCGCACTCTCCCCCCTGCGTGCTGTGCCCCCGGGGCCCACTGGCTGGGGGGCTGGCAACGGGGGACTTGGCTGCTCCCCCCCGGGGAGGCTGTAGGTGTCTTCGAGTGCTGATCTGGTCTTGTGCAAAGGTGAATTTTGTCTGACAGGGACAGAACTTTTTTCTAGTCTAGAAAGATGTATAACGTACTGTCAGAGAACAAGCCTGATATGTGCCGCTGTAGAGCTGAGCACCTTTTAACCTCTTCAGACTGTAAATTCTGAGCAGTTGATATTTGAGTGTAATTCCTCTCAAACTGGCATTATTATTTGATTGCAATGAATTACCTTTTTAAAAAAAATCATAAGTATAAATTCACTTGACTGATCCTGCAAATTATTTATGATGTAGTGTTTTGGTCTAGGATAACCTTTTAAAATAAATCAGTTTTTCAATAATAGTTCAATGTTTGCCCACCTAATGGTGTTCCCATTAAGATCTGCATTTGTCACCAACCTGCCTTTTCAGCTAGTGCAGGAGACAAGTTACCGCCCCTAAACCCACTATGCTTGTAGGGTAAAGTAAATGCATGTCTTTGTAGGAGAATAAATAAAAAGAGCAAGCTGAGTCAATAAGCGGGTTCAATTCATGCCTCTAGCAATGGCGGACAGCTCATTTTGTAGATGTGGGTGTTTTGTTTACATTTATAATGCAGCTTTATTTAATGCTGACAGATATAGCTTGTGGCAAATGATAGTCAGAATGTATGAGCAGTCATAATGCTTCTGTCTTCTTATAGTGTGCTGCTGAAAATAAGCAGTTCACCTCTGTTTTTATTGAGGAAAGGATATGAGACAGCTATAGCTTCGTGAGGCTATTTATTGAGTTGTTTTACTAGCTGTGAACATGCCGCTTTATAGCAGTTGTGAAAATGGACTTTGCTAGTGTGTGGGAAAGGAAATAACATTGCAGTATACAAGGGTAGTAAAAAAACCCTCTATAAATAATTTTTCAGACTGAAGAATATTCTCATTTAAACAGCTAGAGAGTCTTGTGATTTTTGCCAGATGCCAGCTTTTCCTGGGATGGTGTTAGGTTACAGTTGCTCTATCAAACGCTATTAATACTTTAATGTAAAAAAATAAAATTTGGGTAAGCCCCTTCAAGCCGAGGTGTTCAAAAGCTTCGTAGGGAAAGTTTTGCATTGTTGCCGAGTCCTGTGTATTTACAAACCTATCAGTATTTAATGGTGCAGTGTGATCTTTAGATCCTCAGGTCCGGAAGGAAGGAGCCTGCCTCGTTTGGCAAGGCTTGCGAAACGCAGGTTTAATTTGGGCTCGACGTGGCTTTATGCTTTATGCTGGTGCGCAGCCCGTGCGTGGCTGCCGCGTGATGAGCCCTCGCTGCGGGTGATGTAAGCGAGCTCTCTGTGCGCGCTATTTATACCGAAAGGAACGGGGGGCACGGCTCAGAATTCAGGTGACTCTTCGTACGCAGGGTTTGTCCCCAGGAACGACGAGGCCAGGCTTTGGCGAGGCAAGCTGCATTTCTGTTGCCAGGGCTCTCGCCCAGCGCTGCCGGGGGAGCTGGGGAGGCTAGCCAGGGGATTTGCCTCCTTCCACCCCAGCTCTGCTAGCCGGTCTGCTGCGGTGAGAAAGCCCCAGCACCGGCAGCTCGGGTGCGAGCCGTCCCCCTAGCCCCCTAGCCCCCTAGCCCCCCGTCCCGAGGCAGCGGGATCTCATGGGAGCAAGGCTGCTCGGGCGTTTGCTGGAGGAGCCGCAATAGTGTCTGCCTTTACCTGACGCTGCTGGCAGCCGGCCATTTACTGCTGCTACATGCTACTTAGCTTGTGGTATTTTGAATCTTAAATATGTAAACTGTGGTATTAAGGATTAGGCAGGATTTGAGGAGTTTGCAGCCTTTTCTATTTTTATTCACGTGTTCAGCAGCAGCACTGAGGGGCACAAATCATTTTCATGTATGCAAAAATAATTTCGAAAATGGTATTAGTCTCAGCAGGTGAGGCCTTTTGTTTCTTCCATGTTTATGTACAAATTCCTAGGGAACACTAAATATTAAATTGAAATAACCCTCCCTTATTATTACACAGCCACGGATTCAATTTAATTCTCTTCAGATAAGGTTTTTCTGGACACGTATTTGCAATTGCCTGTCCTGTAAATACAGTTCAGACTACAGCCAGTGGCTCATTGCTACCTGCCTTTTCTGCAGGAAAGGCATTGTATTTCTGCGCTTTCGGATTTTTTTGATGTAGAAACTTCCCTTCTCGTTCTCGTTTTGTTTATGGATTACAAGAGTGCTGTAAGATGTCCCCCTTCCCCCCTTAAATGGACAGAGAAATGGGTTAATCTCTCCACAGAGCTACTCCTCTACTTCACCACCTGTTTCCAAATCCCAATTGCCAAAGGAGGAAAAACACAGAGCCTGCTCTGAATCTGAAGACTGTGGGGATGGTGAAGCCCCAGCACTTAACTGCACACAGGGATTGAGGCTAAAAACACAGGGTGAAAATGTGAAAGAATTTGCTATGTGTGTTTTCTTGTGGCTGGCAAACGAGGTAGCTCTTTAAATTGCATCACTGCTGTTCATGTTTTATAGCCACCTGGGCATCAAGACATTTGGTGCTAGTGTATAATGCCTTCTCATGGAGAGCACAAAGACTTTTAAAACCTTTGCTCTCTTCCTCTGACAAGATAACCTGGAGATTCAGAGGTGAGACTATAATCAGCCAAAATTTTACATTTCATTCTTTACGCTAAGGAATTAGTCTCAGTTTTATGAAAATAAATATATGGTCTAGCTCTCCTAATAAGACTGTCTCCACTGCGTTTAAGTAATAATCATTTATTGTTTAAATACAGTAGAGGCTGTAACAAAATGCTGTCAAGAGCCATCACACTCATTAACCTGCCAGCTAATTAGCCTCCTCCTGCCTGATTGCTGACAAGTTCTTCAATCTGAACCTATCGCTGTTGTGTCAGCGCTGAAGCACCAAGCGAAGTGGAGGAGGGCTCCATTAGATGTTTGCGAACAAAGTCTGTGCATTAAAGGTTTGTTTTCTGCACTCCAACAAATGTTACAGCATTAATATTCTCAGCTATAATTAAATTGGCAACTCTTAATTATGGTAATTAGTGCGTTAACCATTTCTTTCCCAGCATCACTCCCAGCCAAGGCTTGGGAATTCACGGCGAAAGCCAAGGTGATGCCTGTTGCCCTGTGGAGCTGATGTGACAGAGGGTCAGAGCCTCTCCTTCCCCAGGATTCCCAGCACAGAGCATGGGGTGGAGGAGGAAGAAAAGCCAGTGTGCATTGGCTCCAAAGACCTTAACACTTAGCGTTATGGAAACACCTATGGAAATAACAATGAATGCAAATCTCCCCACCTAAACTGACCAAGCTGACAGTGCTTTGGTTAGCTGCCACAGGAGCAGAGCAGAGGAGATTGCTAGTTCTGCAGTCTCCCAAGCTCTGTAATCAGTCGCCCAGATTTTCTTTCTCTGAGAATTCAGGAAATTAGGTTTTTTTCAGTCTCAGTTGGTTGCCTTTGACCTAACGTTCACATGACAAAACCAACCTGTAAATTGCCGTAATTTGCATTAGTGCCTCGGTTTTAGGAGTGCCTTGGCAGCAGATTGACAGCAGGATGCCTGTCCCCAGTGGCATGGAGAGTCACTTGAAGGACCCGACGGAGGTGCTAGTTCAGAAGGTAGTGGTTCAGAAGATCTCCAATCCGTATCCATTGCCTGGTGGCACTGTGTTCAAAGGGGAAGCAGCTTGCTTTTGGTACAGGAGATGAGGACTGGCTGCGCTGCTACCTTGGGGCTGGTTGGAAATAGGTGCCAAGATATTTCCTGATTGCCTTAGTTCCTAGTGCTTTTCAGCCAAGACTCCTCAGGACTTTGTGGAGTGACCTAAGTGCCACAGTCTTACTTGCCTTCTAAAGAAACTGAGGCATGAGGAGAAGAAGTGGTTTGTCTAAAATCACACTGCAGTTTTGGCAGAGGGTTGGGGCAGAGACCTAGGTGCCTGAGCTCAGTGCACATCCCGATTCACTGCCCCTGCTCCTGCTGTAGCACTCCTCTCCTTTGTCTGGTATCCGCACGCCGTTTGGATTTCACCTGACGTGAGCCTGCTTAATTCCTGTTCTGCTTATGTTGGCTGTGGTGGGAATGTTTTGGAAATCAAAGCAAGGTCAGTGCTAAATGCTAAGCAGCCAGTGAGTAAAGGGCTGGTACTCATCTGAGCTAAATTGGAGACATAAAGATCAAATGAATGTAAGACCAGCTCCCAGCACTGAAAGTAAATTATCCCAGCGAGGCCAGGCGGGAGGGTCCGATGAACCTCACTGCACCTGCAAATGATGCTGCACGTTTCTTTGCATGCAGACGTGCCAGGCCAAAGCAAACATCTCTGCTTGAGTCGTGCTGGAGAGAATCTTTCCAGTCAGTCCTGAAACCTGTCTCTGAGTTTATCCTCTTATTGCAGGGAGAAGGCAAGTTCTGCCTTGATGTCTGTGGTGTAAGACAGCAGCTTTTCAGGGGTAGCAATTCTTGCTAGTTTCAAAGGGGGAGAAAGTGTTACCTTGATACTAGCTTTTTTTTTTTTTATTCCCCTAGCGCATAATAATTCTGTATGTATATAGTAAAAAGGGAGATAACCCAAGGCAAATTTAATTTCAGATTGGTTTTTTTTTGCTTAATGTATTATTCATAGTATTATTTATATCATCACTTAGACATATCCCTGGCAATAAACTGAAAACTTAACTTCAACAGTAACAGTCACCTCTATTTTGGGGGTGATGGTGGGCTGGAAGCCTTTGGCTCCACATCATCACACTGCAAAGGTTTTAATGAGGGATGCAGTGTGGGGGAGGTTATTTAATGAGGGGCTTGGAGGGGGGTTGTTTTGCAGCTCCCCCCCCCCCCCCCCCAACATTTTTGCTGCATGACCTGGTTTTGCATTTTTCTGCATCTCTGTTCATCTAATTAGGATGTTCTAAAAAGACCTGGACCACTTATTGTACAGAACTGTAGCCTGTGGGTATTTAATAAGGAGCTTTCAGTGGAACATTTGCATCTTTTGCTTGGGGTCTGAATAGCGAATTACCTTAAAGATCATTAGAAGTGCTGCTGTATTGTTAAAATCAGGCCACGATATTCTAATGACAGTTTAAAACTCGAGGCACTCCTGGTAACACAGTTCACCCCAGCATAATTGTGTGTTGCATGGGTGACCCTGGTATAAACTGCTGATATTCCTAGCTTCTTCCACCGTGCGTTGCTGCAGGCAGGTAGGTTTCCACCCAAACACCCAGCCACCTAAGGAGTGTGGCAGCAACAGCAATAACAATGAGCCTTTTGCTTGTTGTGTGCGCTCAAGTGTGTGGCTATTACACAGCACCAAAGCCTTACAGGGAAGAAAAACGCAGCTTGGAGCCAATGAGCAGAAGGCTGCTGATGCATCCCTCACCACCCAGCGCTGCTCCCAGGCCCGTCCTGGCTCGCTCCTGTGGCCGAGAGGACTCTGCAGCCCAGCTGTGCAGTGGGCACCATCAGCCTCCAGTGCTCATTAGGTTTCCCCAGGATTTGCATTGCACTGCAATAATGGGGTGCTCCCAAAGCTGCTTCCACTGAGGAGCCATGCAGGCTTTGAGAGCAAAGAGGAGAAGCTGGACCTCAGGGATAGCCCTTGGGGGGCTGGGGCTGGCAGGGCCATTTCGGCTGAGGGGCTGAGCCCCTCATGCATCGCTGTACTTGGGTGCCCTGGCTGTCCCTGGCTTCCCCCAGCTCCTCCTTCTGAAACGCAGCCCTCTCTCCATCAGCTCCCTTTGATTAATGTTTCCACTTCCCACGACACATTTTGTGGAGCTGGGAGGCTTTGTGGCCGCTCGGGTCTTACGACACAACTTGGAGGGGTTTCCTATGGAGACTTTCACATGACGCTTGCCAACCGAGTGGAACCACCAACCGGGTGCTTCTCCTGCTCTTTATTACAACCCAGATAATGTTGATGTTGTGTCCGTTAGCGGAGAAGTGTGCACGGTGCTCAGCATTTCCCAACTGTCTGGTTTTTGTTTCCTGGTCGCAAAAGTGACTCTGAGCCCCAAATCTAGGCTGGGTGTTGCGGGGACCCGTGCCCGGGGTCTACCGGGGCCCGAGCAAACGAGGGAGCCCGTGTTGTCTTTCCTTCAGCCTTCCTCGAGCGCTGCCAGGTCAAACGTTACGGAACCAAAACCCGCTTTGTCCTGAAGGAGCAGTTTTCTCTGGGGCTGGGGGATGGCGCTGAGCCAAGCCTGAGCACTTCTTCTTGAATAAATAAATGCTCGTCGGGGAAGTCCTGTGCTGAGGAATTGCGTGCAGAAATGAGAGGCCTTCAGGTGAATCTGGTGCTTGGGCAGGTGAATGTTTTTAGACGGTTAAAACTGCCAGGAGTAATCTGGCGATTTGGCGGAGGAGCTGTTCGTGAAGAGAAGAATTTCTCTTTAAAAAATTCAGTGTAACCAGCATTATTTTTTTCCTCTGGGATTCTAGACAATGAATGCACAGGCCTGTTCATTAATATCAGTTGTCTTCTGCAGGGAGTATCCAGATTTGTCGTGCCAGGTTTTAAATTTTTAATGTATTGCCAGTTCTTACGCGGAGCAGGCCTTTTCTTTGTTCTTTTTTTTTACTAATACTGTTTTGTATTCAGCCTAGCTCTCGTCTAATACATCTCTTAGTATCCCTTATAAAAGCTCTCCCCTTATCAGTGCCTGTTAGGTTTGACAAAGTCTGTCTTTGTGAGTTTCTGCAAATGTACGCATCCAATTTTCTTTTCAGAAGTGCTGGGTGGTGTTTTGTGCAGTAATTGCTACATGCAAATCCATGGCTGGTTTGGTGATGCTGGGTGCCATGGCTCTGCGGGGCAGGACCCCGGTGCCAAGGAGCTGGTTGCTGCGTTCTGTGCCTGCATGCCACTGCAGCACCGGAGGGACCAGCTGCTGCCGTCATCACTGTGGGGACCAGCAGCTGGATGGGGGCCAGGGACCACGGTGAGGACCAGGGCTCCCACCTCCTCTGCTCTGCCTTTGGTTTGCCGGCAAAGGGACTCATGCCACGAGAATGTCTGCAAGAGTTTTCCTGGCTTTTATGCCTATGAGAAGCTTCTGGTTTGGTCTCTTCTCCCTCTGAAAATGCTGCCACTATGTTTGTCAATGGCAGGGAAATGCTTGCTGTGGAAGCAGGGAGGAGGCTTAGGGCTGGGGCAGCAGTGTCGCCTGGACGGTGGCTCTGCTGCCCAGTTAGTGGCATGGTAATTGCTGCACGTGTTGTGAAGAGCCCTCAGGCACGTTCTGGGGTTCGATGTGTTGAGTCAAACCAGACCAAACGATTTGCATGACAAACTGTAACTCTTAAAAATCATGCTCGTAAACATAAATAATTAATCACATTATAGTTTTTATCATCCTTTTCCTTCCTAGCAGTATTAATAAGTAGCTCATCTTCTAGCAGCACCTGTTAAACCCAAAGCTGTCAGTCTTTATTTTCCCCAGAGAGCTGGAGAGAAATTTGTTATGCAATAATTTCTCTTTTACTTTGCGATGTGACTTCAGTGTGTTTCTGTTGATCCGTGTGTGTACAATGTGTGAGATTTGTCTCCTTTATTTGCGTGCTTTGTGCATGCGCTCTACCAGCCCGGGATGCCATTGGAGGTACCGGCTGCACTGCTCCCAAGTGCTGGCCATGGAACTGAGGAGGCACTAACTTGGCGGCAGTCGTGGTGCTCCCGCACCCTGACCCACCAGCGCAGGAGGAGCCCCTCTGGGACAGGCAAAGTGCATGGATCTGCTGGAAAATTTGGCTCACGTTGCAAGCTGTGATTTCCTGCCGTGTCTGGAGTAGGTAAAAGAACAGATGGAGGTGTTGTGCGGCACATGCAGAGACAGGCCATACTGATCATTGCGTCTGTTGGTGACACTGCTGGACGATGGTGAGCAGAGCTGGACGAGGGGTCGCTGGCTCAGCTGTGGGCTGGAGCTGCCCCCGTGCTCAGGGCTGAAGGGATGGGGAGAGGCCGTGCAACAGCCCCCAGTGGCTCCTTTGGGGAAGAGCACCAGCATTTTGAGAATAACCTTAATTTCCACTTGATTTCCTTCTTACAACAGATGTGCTACAGTGCCTTCTCCCAGCGAGACCCATTTCGGGGGCCACGCAGCGGGAGGGGTTCGATCAGGACAAACTGCTCCCCATCCCTCCTGTGTCCCTGCTGCAGTCCTCTGTTGTCTGTGCCCAGGGACCCATCCTGATGGGCAGCCTCACCCTGTGCCCTCTTGAGCAGCACGAGGGCTCTTGTTGCCTGGTGACTCCGGCTCGGGTTTAAGGGCCATGATGACTCTGCGGGTGCTTTGCACATCCCGCGGTGACATGGGGTGGTGCGAGGGGCTGGGCAACTCTCTGTTTTGTCAGCCCGTGTGGTGCATGGCTGTGGGGCCGGGGGCTGCTCCCCGGGGCTGTCCAGCACCAGTTCCAGTGCTGGGCCCCCCAGGAGACGCTGCTCACACATGCCTGTGCATGCATCTCCCTCACATCAGGAGTGCAGCTTACACTTCTCACGTCCCTGCGCTGCTCAGGGCCCGCTTGCCCTTTTGGGGTCAGGTCTCTCTGCTCAGTCAGCTCCTGCTGGCCGTCCCCCATGTCTCTACCCGTGCCTTTTGGCTGCGGATGCCCTGCTCTGTTCGGTGCCCATGGTGCCTGGGGTGCGGGGACAGTGCTGCGTGGGGCCGTGGTTCTGTCTGCACTGGCTGTCCCTCTCCTCTTCCTCAGTTTACAGCCCTGAAATTCCAATTTAATACTCATGCAAAGAGGACTGCAATAAATCTTGTAGTCAGCATTAAATATTGTTTGTTTTAGCTGCCTTGCACTTCGTGTTTCCCCTTTTAAGGGGAGAGCCATTACGAAAGGTTAGATTCACAGTTAGTGGCGCTTTAGCTCTCCCTTTTGAATCAGTGAGGTTGCCGTTTTATTGCTCTCTGACTTGCACTTCAGTGATGAGAGTAAACTAGCATCAGATTAAAGGTCAGCAAATCCCATCAAAGAGAGGAATATTAGGGGCACAGATAGTTGGAGAGGCAGCACACCACTGGGTATTGACAGGGTGATTCCAGGGTATCACTCAGCAGAATTATAGCTGCCCAGAGAGTCAGTACTGCTTTAATGAGCCTGTGTGAAGAGGAAGAGGGTGGATTTATGTAGTTCCTCATAATTTTCTGTAGAGACTGTTATTGCAGACATTCTGTAGAGTGTTCTGGTCTTTCATTTAATTCAAAGGTCCTGGAGCTTTTCCATCCAAAGATTCCTTTCTGTTAGCTCAAATCAAAGCTGACATCTCTGCCTTTACCACCTGAAGCACACGTTCTGGGAAGGGCTTTTCCCTGGCAGGTTCGAAGTCCTCTGTGCGGGTAACCTAATCTGCGGGTCCTGTGCTGGGGGCTCGCTGGCTGTGTATTTCACCTCCGGACAGGCAGCTAAAATGATCATTTCTGTTTCATTCTGAAATGGGCGTTCGAAAAAGATGATCATTTACAGTGTGTTCTTCCGTGATTTCTGGGCTGGGAATCCCACATAGTTTCTGTCCCTATCAGGTAAGTATTACTTTTAGTGCATGGTTTGCATGAATATATATGTGCTTTCTTTGTTTTGTTGAAATGCAATTAAATAAAATACAGACAGCACAGAGATGTGCCTCACACAGCCCCATCAAACTACAGGTACATAATGTCATGTAAACCTTTGCAAGGAGGAGAACACCATGAGAGACAACAAAGTCGGCAGCATTTATTTCTACTCCTTCCTCTCCCTTTGTTGCCAGTATGTCAAGCAGGAGATCTAATGTTTATGCTGGGCAGTAACAAAAGAGTTCCAAACATTGTCCAAAACCAGTGCATTTTCTCTGGAAACAGAGCAGCTGGAGCACTTCTCTGTGTACCTAGTTACATTATAAGGCTCACTTGGTATTTATACAGCTTTTGTTTACAGCTTGCTAAAAACAACAATTTATGAGCAACTTTACCGATCAGTTTAGAATCTGTTCAGTTTTATTACCCTGTGTAGATATCCATTTATGTGATTTATTGTTAGGAAATTCTACGTGTATAAAACTTTGATCATATTTTTACATAAGTGTGCGTTTTTGCAATGTTAAGGCAGAGACCTCGTTCACCTGATTTACCACTGGGGAGCGGGCCGTGCAGCCCGCGTGTCCTGCTTGCCAGAGACCTGCCACAGCTCTCCTGCTTTTGGGGGCAGTGGGTATATGGCACAGCCCCCTGACAGCGGCACTGCTTTGCAAGGTCTTGGGGTTTTACTCATGATCTGGAGCAACTTGAGCTAGTGAACAATGTCCCTGCCTGTGGCAGGGGGGTTGGGACTAGATGATCTACAGAAGGTCCCTTCCAACCCAAACCGTTCGATGACTCAATGGTATTTGCGCTGGGCAGCACCCAGCGCCGCTGGCAGCAGCATCGGGAGCAGTACCTGGGGGCTCTCCTGCTTCCCTAACCCACCATGCGCCACGCAGCCAGCTCCATAAAGCCAGGCTATGTTCCTTATAATAACGCAAATAAACCTTTATGTCACGTTGTTGCATGCATGTGTCCTGCCAGTGGCGATGGGCCTTGTGGCATGGTAATGCTGCATGTGGGATGCAGCCAAGCATTGCGGGCGTAGGGGACACCGTGCCCCCATCCCTCTGCTTGAGAGCAAACACGGGCAGACCACATTGTGTATTTGGAACATTTTGTAAGATGGAGAAATAAGATGGCTGCAGCAGGGGAGGAGGAAAGAAGTGCAAAGGGAAGTCAGGTAAATTATCTGGTCTGTGAAGGATTCTTACTGCCATGAGGGACTTTATGGGTGAAGTTTACAGAGGTCCATAAAGTCCATGGCTAAGCAAATCTGGTGTTTTTAACTGGAAGTGGGGTGCAGTATTTTCTTCCTTCCTGGAGAAGGTCCGTGCTCATGGTCATTAAGCAGTGGCTGCACACTTGCTGAGAGGAGAGTCTCCATTAGCAGTGTCACATCTGACCGCTCTCCTTAAGTTCAATGTATTTCATGCATATGTAAATATAGTTGCATCCTTCCTAGAATATGAAGACTGTGAAGTCCTTGACCAAGCACAATGCAGAAACAGCATTAGGGTAAGTGTTCATTTGTAGAATCAGCATTATTAAAATAAGCAGGCATTTTGGGAACGGTGTTGTACCATTGCGACTGTGGTGCAAGGGGGAGGGTTCCTCACATACTGCCTTGAGGTGGAGTTTCTGAGCCATGTGCAGGGAAGTTGTTACTCAAACCACTGCAAAAGAGCCAAAGCGTCTTTGCTCAGGATTGCAAATGAAACGGGATCACTCCAGCAAATGTAATTAACTCCCTGAACTGGTCCTTCCTTAGCTCTCCTCCCCACTTACGCCCCAGCTTTGGAAGCCAGCCTCTGGAGTACAGAGGGGCAGTGATGAGAAGCTATTGAGTACTTTGCTTCCTCAAGCTGAGCACAAATAAGACTGACATTTTAGCACTAAGTGCAAGTCAAAAGTAAGCAAGAAAAATAGAACGATCCAAAAGAAGAAAATGGAATCGGAAACGTAGAGATCTGTAAAAAGTAAGAAGAGAGACAATGCAGTAAAACTGCACAAACTTAGACATAATTTACAATGGGAAATAAATGTAGCCAACATAAAATCTGTAGCAAGAACTCAATTTATAAAAATACCAGTTATTTCATATTTTCTATAAAAAGTTATTTCATATTTTCTATGAAAAGTAGAGCACTGTGCTATAAATCTGATAAAAGTTGTAATCACAGGAAAGATTTGTTTCTGTTGTGAACATTTTTTTTATTTCAAGGTTGTAAACTTTCATACTGATGATATTTAGGTTGGACACACAGTAGCTTGAAGGAATGTATATTACTGCATTTTCACGTGAAGGGTGTTCAAATGTTATGGAGCTCACTTTTAGCTGCTGGATGTAGTGCTCGGTATCTATCCATCTTGTTTAAGATTATAACACCACAACATTTGAACACCAGCCGTGGTAAACGCACCTTCCTCTGCATGTGGTATTTGCTCCTGGAAGCTCCCCCTGAGCTTCCAGGAGAAATCTGGGAGAAAGGCACAGAAATTGGGGCTGG
>NC_054062.1:12004379-12021879 GCF_017639655.2 Falco naumanni
TTCCTGGCCAGCGTGGAAAGCAGAGTTGCTGGTGCTCAGCTGTCTGCATGGCAGCTGTGGATGGTGCTGCTGCGTCTGGCGCAGCCATTCGGAGCCCGCACTGCTGCGAGGAGCCCGTGCAAGTATGCGGGGTGCCAACGGCAGACCTCAGGGACCCACTCAATCCAGAGCACAAATACTTACTCTTAAACAGATTTAAAGAGGTTAATTGGGCTGGGATGTACATGGTTGTGTTACATCTCTAATGGAAATGTTGATTCAAGAAGCCACAGCTCTAGTGATTTTTGTACTACTGTAATTATTTTTAAACTTTCTTTTCGGCACTGTTGATAACAGCTTGGCACCATGCCTGCATGACCTGATTAAACTTACAAATTGTCAGCCTTGATCTATAGGACTCAGAAAAGATTGCTGACTGAGCATTGCTTCGGAAATTCTCAATTTAAAACAAAAATTAGATTTAAAATCTTGTTCTCAACAATACAGTGCAAGAGCAGTGGTGATATTAAACATACACTCAGCATCCCAGCATCATGACGATAATCAAATGTCTGCATGGCAAGAAGTTTAATTCCTTCTTGTCTATGTTCCGTGGCTGCCAGAGTCTCTGCACCACACTCCCATGGAGGCCATTCCTGAGGCGATGCTCCCAGTTCTGTCTCCACCATTTCCCTCCTCTGATGGGAAATTTCAGCTCTACCTGTGTGGAGCCAGAGACCGCGGGCATGTGTGGAAATGGCTGCATCCATGGGATCTGGCCAGTGATCCACAGCACCTCCCTGCTTTTTGTCTGAAGGCTCCTGTAGTTGAGAAGCAAGTGGCAGCTTTTTCCCCAGGCATTTTAAACCAATGCGTGGACCTCATAGGAGGGATGGAATCCAGTGGTGCAAGTCTCCATAAGAGTAACAGGGTGCTTAGATCCATTTGGAAGGAAATGAGAAGCAAATCAATTCTTTCCAGATAAATAATGCACTAACTTTTACCACACAGTCTTGCATCAAAGTGGTATAATGTATAGAGTAATGCCAGTGTAGATGTAGCTACGTCTTGGAAAACAACTGGAAGGCGTACATCTCCATACTTATGCGAATACTCCTTTAATACTTACACTGAAGTGGTTAAAAGCTCTGCAGGGTCCTTTAAAAGCCTTGTGAAGATGTTCCTGCTGTGTCAGAACCAAGAGGGTCCTGCAGCGCTGCTGTCACCCCCTGGCACCCACCTGGGCTGTGTCTCACAGGACCTGCCCCAGAGGAGGGTGCCCATTTGGGTACCACCGCAGGGTCAGAGGAAGGGCCGTGGGCAGGTTCGGTCCCCGTGTCCCCGCGGGGCAGAAGGGCTCCTCACAGGCGTGCAGCGAGCGGGCAGTGGCCGGGCAGATGCAAGAAATACTGACTGTGTTTTCTCTTGTTCTCTCTTTTCTGCCCAAGGTTTGAGCATCCGAGGAGCCCAGGAGGAAGACCCTCCCGATCCCCAGCTAATGAGACTAGACAATATGCTTCTGGCAGAAGGAGTCTCAGGTCCGGAGAAAGGTGGGGGATCGGCGGCAGCAGCTGCAGCCGCAGCAGCCTCTGGAGGGTCTTCAGATAACTCTATTGAACACTCAGATTACAGAGCCAAATTGACCCAGATCAGACAAATCTATCACACAGAGCTGGAGAAATATGAACAGGTCAGACATCAGCCTCTCAGTTGTACGTGTACCTGCCGCTGCTGTCCTCTGCACCTCCGCTTGCCAGCGCCCGCTGCTGCCTGGCTCTGGACCACATCCCCTCCTCCCCTTCCCCACCCCCCTCCCCCATAAAGAGCCGTGTCGGGAGTCCGTCGGGCTTTGAGGAGCCCCTCACTGGACCCAGGACACGTCTTGCATGCCTGAGTGTTTTATGTTGTCTGTAACTGCATAAAAGCAACACCCAGTCCTGTGTTTCTCCCCTTCGAGCCAGCCCAGAGAGCGAGAGAGGAGGAGAGCTGTTTGTCAGTTGATGCCGCTTTCCTGCCCCATGGGGAAGTGCTGCAAGGCTGGGTCTGGCAAGTCGGGGAGCACAGGCAGGCGAGGGCCGTGCTGCTGATCTCAGCCCATGGGCTCCGCGCACGGGCGGCGGGAGGCTTTGGCGCCAGGCTTGGCCACGGTGGGTCAGCCATGGCAGGTTGCGTGGGAGCAGGCAGCGAGGCGCCAGCACAGCGCCTGGCCCGGGCTTTGGGAGCTGCCGCTGTGGGTAGGAAATGCGGAAATCCCAGTTCAGGTGGGCACCAGCACTGGGTGTCTTTGTTTGGAGTGAAGAGTGTGCTGCAGAGACCTGTGGGTTTACATTCACCGCTGGGACCTGGTGACCTGCCACATATGCCGCGCCGGTGGCACCGGGAATGATTGCCACGTGCTGCTGGCTGGCGTGGCTCCTGTCCTGGCGTGGGGGGCTGCATCGCCCCGTTTCCCTGTAATCCATGAGAGAGACTGTTCTGCCTCCTCTCTTTTCTGGTTTTGCAATGAACAATGGCATCAAAGGAGATGGGGGAGGGAAGAATGGCACGAGACCCCTGGCCCTCACAAGCCTCAAGCGATGTCTTCATTTTCCCCTCCCAGAGGTGTCCTAATAAAGCTTGTAAGCCCTGAGCCTAATCAGCTCAGCGAACCTCATCAGCTGGTGGTTTCCTGAGCTGAGCCAGGGAAGTCCTGCACTTGCCCCCAGCCCATCACGGCAAAACGTCGGGATGTACAGACCAAAACCACAACAGAGATGTGGAGGCAGTGATAAAACAGCTCGAAACCGCGAGGGTGAGAAGAGCGCACCGTGCTGCCCAGCTCCTTCCCCAGCCCCTCTGCTCTGCCCTGGCACGCTTCCCCTCCTGGCCTCACCAGTGCAGAGCGGGACCTGGGTGCCTCGGTAACTCTTTATTTTAGAGTTTACCATTTTTCACGTGAAGACCCTCTGAGAGGTCTCTGGCTACTTTGCTTTGCTTTTATATCCCACCGGAAACAAAGGCACGATCTGTGACACAGCTGACTGGTGTCTGCTGAATGTTAGCAATGGAGAGAAGCGACGGAGTGGTGGGCAGTGGGTGAGAGGCAGCGGCAGAGCCTGGAGGAGGAGTGGGGAGGTGGTGCCCACTGGTACAGTCCACACAACATCCCACTGCAGATGCTGGTGGCACCATGGCCTGGGTGGTACAAGGCTGGCATGAGGCTAGTGTGGCTCAGGTGCTGGTGGCATGGCGTGGTTCAGATGAGGGTGGGATGGTGTGGTTCAGGTGAGGGTGGGATGGTGTGGCTCAGGTGAGGGTGGGATGGTGTGGCTCAGGTGCTAGTGACACAGTCTGGTTCAGGTGTGGCTGGGACAGTGTGATTTATGTGCCAGCAGCATGCCATAGATTAGGTGCCAGTGGGACAGTGCGGTTCAGGTGCCGGTGGCACGGTATGGCTCAGGTGCTGGTGGTACGGTGTGGCTCAGGTGCCAGTGGGTTGGTATGGCTCAGATGCTGGTGGTACAGTGTGGCTCAGGTGCCGGTGGCACGATGTGGCTCAGGTGCCAGTGGGTTGGTATGGCTCAGGTGCCAGCAGCACTGCCTCATCTGTGCCGCCTCTTTCACTGTGTGCACAAATTTCAAGTGGTGCACAAATAACCGAGCAAATAACTGAGAGGGTCTTTGTGCAAATCTCCTGTTCTCCTTGAGATGAACCCCCTCTGCACCCTCTGAGGGCCCCAAATGTCCCATGTGGACTCTTGGGCTCTCCTGGCACTGCAGGGCTCTGGGGTGCAGCCTGTTGCGCTGGGACGGGGATGGCCGCCGGGTTAATGAGCACCATGCAGCGGGAGCGCATCTAATAAAAGCACAGGAGCACAGGCTGGAGAGAGATCTGGGGCCAAAGCAGCTGCAGGTCGGTGCTTGCAGCCGTTTCCTGGCAAGAGTCCTTTGGCTCTAATAAGTTTAATGAGGTGGGGGAAGCAGTAGCATTTTTAGCCCTGTAGCTCCATTTACAAAGGTTTCGGCTGAAATGTCACAGCCATCCGTCCACACCACGGGAAACTTTGGAGGATGCTCAAATGCTGCTAGGAGAAGGAGAGAGAGGTGGAGCTGAACTGAAACATGTACGCTTCCCTGTTGATCCTGACACCCTGCAACGTCTGCTCTACAGAAATATGATAATTTCCCCAGCCTTGCAGCAAACTGTCTCCTGCCGGTTTGTCTCAACACAGTGCCTGTCTCTGCAGCCGAGAGGCAGCCAGGACTTTGCGTCTCTGCCTCCAGCAGCTGCAGGTTCCTGAGAGACGGGTGCCCTCCTGCAGCGGGGGGCAGCTCAGCCCCCACGCAGGGACACCTGCCCACGCCGGGGGAGCAGCTCCTGCTGCTGCTCCCCGGTGCAGGCGCTGCTGCGGTGCTGCTGCAGCCGGCAGCAGGGACCAGAGCGGCTTCCCAGAGATGCTTTCCAGGCAGAGTTTGATCCTGATATTTGTTGCCAGTTAACGGAATGCGCTCAGAAAAAAAAAAAAAAAGAAGGAAAGAGAAATGGAAAGTGTGTCACGCCATCACACAGCTCTCCCCTTGCCGTGCGCCGGGAGAAATGGCCGTACACAGGCAGCTCCTTCCATAATTTACAGCTACTATAATAGAGATGACATATTGAAAGCTATCTTCTATAATTACACTGAAATACATTTTTTGCTGTAGGCAAAAATACTGTAAGGGTCCCAGGCCTCCCGGAGCAGCTGGGAACCTGCTTCTAGAGTTCACAGATGTCTTCTGAATTCACCCCAAAGTGGGGTGAAGTGTGGCTGCTCGGAAGATGCCACCAGCCCTGTGGAGTGCTGTCTGGCACTGTGGCCCTGCAGACTGTTTTGGGCCATTTCATCTCTTTTTCTTGCGCTCATCTGAAGAGTCTTGATGAAGCATTAAGGCTAGCAGGAGCATCCCTGCTCCTACAATGTTTCTGAGCAGGTTAACAAGACCATCACTTATAACCTGACATTATTAATAATGTTTCAAGCGCCAAGCAGAGGCCTGAAAAATAGTACTGAAAAAGGGATCAAGTAGCTCGGACGCTATAAATAAACAAGAGGAAAAAAGACAAAGCAGCAGAGTCTTCTGAGCTTCTTCCACTCTGCTGCACTGAAGTAACTGCAGATGGGAAGTGCTGGTGAAGATAAATTAAAACCAAGCTCTCTTAAGTAGCTGCAACCAAACAAAGTCTCATCAAGCCATTCAAGTAAATTCAAGGAAATATTTTTGCTTCTTGAAAGCAATAAACTCACTTTAGCTTTGAAATGTCTGATTTTTTTATACTATATTTGTGGATAAATATTTCTTATAGAAAAGACATATCTGAAAAAATGCAACAGTTGCCATTTTTATCGTACTTTAAAACTGAATTCCCTGGATCTGCAAACAAGGGGGCACTTGACAAGCTGTGTTCCTAAAATGTTCTTTCAGTGTCCAATCCTTGGATCCAGCTGTATTTTTGGGACAGCCAGAGCCACTCTCTCCTCACAGGGAGGGAGTTGCTGCATTTGGGTGCGTACCTTACCTTACCTTACCTCTGGGCATTGTTTCCCAGGTGAGCCACAGCTGGGGCTTGTGCTGTCGTCAGATGGCTGAACTCAAGCTTTTGCATGCTAAAATTGTCCAGGCAGCTCAGCAGAGGACACTCAGGAAGGATGTGGCCCCGGTGCAGCGAGGCTGGCGGGAGCAGGCACTGGTGCCCGGCTGCCTCCCCAGCTCAGGCCGGGGGCTGCAGCCCTTCCCTGGGGGCTCAGTGCCCACTCCCACGCCGGGCAGGTGAGCTGTTGTGCTGGCTCTGCGCTCACACATGCCAAAGCTTTGGGATGGGAGGAGGAGAAAGAGGCCACCCTGCTCTCCCTGGGTGAGGAGGGTGGCCGGGGGTGCTCAGAGTGGCATCCCCATCTCTTCGGTGTGGCAAGAGGGGACAGCGGCTGGTCATCTCCACGAGCTTTGCTGCCTGAAACCTCAAAACAGAAGGAAAGGAAGAAGATGTGCAAATGGGAAGCAAGGATGAGGTGTGTCAAACACCTTAATCTGGAGCTCAGAAAGTCTTGAGAAAGTCAGGGAATGGCAGCTGGTGGGAGGAGCAGTGGGTCTGCGCTGGCACAGAGTGGTGGTGAGCTGGCACAGCCTCTGTGGCACCGGCACCTCGGCGCTCGGCGGTGGCAGGTGAAGGGCGTCTGCACCAAGGCTCACCAAGCCTCACCGAGCCTTGCCAGAGTGCTGCCTCCAAACGGGTGCTGCAAGGATGTAAATTAGCCTGTAATTTACTTTCAGTAGTGTAAAGAAAAAAAAAAATCACTTTGCCTGAAGTGTATGCATCTTTCTTAAGGGTGTACCCAGATTTTAATTATCTAAATGTAAATACTTAACGAATTTTACTTAGAGTAATGAGCTAAAGTGCACACTACATAAATGAGATGTTCTAATTAATCATGTATGAACTACTGGTTTAAAGAAAAGCTATGTGAATTCTGCGAATGTTGGGCTATTGCCAAATTGCTAATCAGCATTTGCATTCATAGATGGCTTCACTTAATAAGTTGTGAGACGTTCAGCAAATGTTATAGGAAATTATGAGTTTTTAGATGCATAAACTTTTCACTTTTAACTCTTTCCATCACATAATCTATTGAAATGCAGCAGAATCCCTGAAAATGTAGTTGTCAGACAAATTACTTTTTTTTTTTCACCCTGGCTTTAGAAGGAAAAGGGGAACTAGAGAGAAATGGATGCGTGAGGTATGGGGTCTGGACCAGACACTTGCCGTGTTTCCTCTGCGTGATTTACTGGCTGCTGAGCGTTGTGCTCGTTGCATGTTGCATTAGATGCAGGAGAGTGAAATCCCATGGCCTTGTTTGGCCACAGCCGCAGCCCCGCGGCGCGTTATGGTGGCTGGCCCTTGCGCAGGCAGTGTGCAGACCTCCAGCAGATGCATCGCCTTGTGTCCATCCACCTTCGCATGGGCAGGGTTTGGGGGGCAGAGGGCAGTTCACCTCACACTGCCCACAGCCCCCATGGGGGCCAGCACAGCACCTGGCCGTGCTCCTCTTCCCTGGGCACCATCAGACAAGAGCAGGTCAGTGCCTAGAATGTGCTCAGGTACCAGGCTGGCCCGTGGCAAAGGATTAGCCCTGTGGCCACCACACAGCTCAGCCTAGCATACGGCAGTCCCGGGGTTTGTTTTTGAAAGAGATAAGGGTGACATAAATCAGCAGAGTTGATGGCAGCTTCCAGCCTGCATGGGGGAAGCCGGGATGCCAGTGTGACAGCCACTCGGTTGTGCAGAGGCTTGGATCAGGTGGTGTCTGTTGATGATGCAGCTGGAGAAGTTTATGTCATTGTGTCCATTCACCTACATAGTCTGGGACAGATAATTGATGGCTCCTCGTGCCTTCCCTCCTTGTGTGCCTTGGCAGCATGGCACAGGCCAGGTTCAGGCATGGCTTTGCCAGCCCCCCCGCTAAAGGATGCACGCGGCATCCCTGGGTGTTACATGCTAGCGTTCCCATCTAGACCTAGAAAGGTCTGAGCTCCCCACCTGTGGCAGGGTGCTGACCCCGCCTGCTGCCTGTGTGGGGCTCAGCGGGCTGCAGGACAGGCAGCCCTTCCCAGGTTTTGCTCGCCTGGGTGCTGAGTATGTGCTGGTCCCTGCTCACAGCCTCCCCGCTCCTGCACCCGTTACACGCGCTGGTCCCAGCCTCTCCTCTCCACTGTGCTCTGGCTGAGGCCGCAGGGATGTTGGCCGGGATAAGCGTGGAAGGAGCTGTGCCACAGTTGCTCGGCTCCCTGGGCTGCTGCAGCACAGTCCTGGCTCTCACAGACAGCGGGGGTGTGATCTGCTCCCGCCGCCGCATGCTGTGGGGATGGGGTCACACGAGGGTCCCCCAGCCCCCCTGGTGCTGCGTCCCCCCAGCAGCCAGGTCCAAGCTTGTGTCCTTGTGGGATGGCACAGGACAATTTCTAAACCTCTTCTTCCTTCACAGGCATGTAATGAATTTACCACACATGTGATGAACCTTCTCAGAGAACAGAGCCGGACACGTCCCATTTCTCCCAAGGAAATTGAAAGGATGGTGGGCATCATTCATCGAAAATTCAGCTCCATCCAGATGCAACTCAAACAAAGTACTTGTGAAGCAGTAATGATTTTAAGATCGAGGTTCCTCGATGCCAGGTAAGGCAGGGGCGAGTGCCCCAGCTCTTTTTGGCAGGGAAAGGGCAATTGCTGGGCAGCTCAGGGACAGCCTGGCTTTGCTGGGACCTGTGTCCCCATGTGAGCAGGGACCCGCTGGGAGAGGCTGCTCTGTCCCAGCAAAACCCCAGAGCCTTCATCCTTCACCCAGCAGCTGCTGTGAAAGGGGGGGGGGGGGGGGGGGGGGGGGGGTGTCCTGCACCGAGCTTTCATAAACAGCAATGTCTCTTCTACATATGCTAGTGCAAACACTAGCCTTGTTTACCCGCTGCTTGCTTGTTTACCCTGCTCCTGCGAGAGTCACATAGGATTTGTGCAAAGGGCTGTTTTGTCACCCCAGCAGTTATTTAAATGGCTGCTGGTACCGATGTCTCGCAGCATAAGGCCAGGCTTGCAAAACACTGACCCTGTAATGGAAGAGCTAAGTTCTCTGGGAGGGACGTGCCCACGGGCTGCGGCTGGTGCTGGGTTAGCAGCTGCGCGTGCCCGAGGTAAGGAGGGCAACGATGCTTCTGAAAGCCAGATCTGCTGGCCCATCTCCCAACAAGCTGTCGCCTGACTGGGGTGTGGGAGAAGGCAGCACCTTCCGAGCCACTCACAGCCAGCACACGCGTCCCTCGGACACCTGTGTCTCTGCCAGAGCTCAGAGCCTGTCCCCACAGCCTGCCAGCCACCAAAGCGGTCTGCTTGTTCTGCAGGCTGCGAGGAAGTAGGCAGACGGGGATCAGGAGGGGGTTTATAGGCACAGCCAGATTTGTTTGGAGGTGGGGTATTGATCCCCAGCCCCAGCCCTTCGGCAGGGCTCCCCTCCACAGAGCAGGACCCTGGCAGCTGGCAGAGCCCGGAGAGCAGAGCTGAGCCTGGCAGAGCAGGGAGGAGCAGCAGGCACCATGCAGAGCCTCCCCTCAGCAGCTAGCTCATGCTTCACACCTGAAAGCTGTGAGGAGCTAAACAAGAGCAAAATAATTTTATTAACAAGGAGGTCACTGGCAGGTGTGGCAAATTAGGGTAATTACAAACAGTTGGAGGAAACGTCTATGGAGAGCTCCAGTAACTGCAAAAGGTAAAGCTTGCAGATGCACATTTTAAAGTGATTTCTTTAAAAAGGAGGAAGGTAAATAAGGCAAAATGAGCGGAAGCACAGTAATGAGATAAACATAGCTCTAGGGAGAGAGTCTGCCTGCTCCAGGATACAGTGTAGTTAGCAGCATCGGTGATACTGCTGGAAGAGAGCGCTGGGGATTGCGCTCGGCTGCCTGCTGGCCTGGGGCGCAGGCAGTTTGATTGCAACCAGCCCTGAGGGGAAGAGAGCTCTGAAGGAAATGTTTAACCGGTGCTTTCGAGAGGATGTTCTGGGGAGGAGAGCAGCCGATGTCGACGTTTGCTCGGAGGGAAGGCACCGCAGCTGTGCAGATGCTGCCGCTGTAACCCGTGCGGTGAGAGCCTGGCAGCGGGCTGGCTGTGCTGGAGGGGCTGTGCTGCTCCCCAGCCGGCTGCCTGGCTGCTGGGCGGGCTGGGGCACATGCTGGGTGGTGTGCTCCGGAAAGGCTTCGCTTTCCACCAGGGCTGCGAGGCTGCACGCCTTGGTACCTGTCCGGCACGGTGCGAGAGCAGGAGGGTGCACAGATGGGTCTCCCTCGCAAAGCCCTGAAAGCCACTCGCTCACGGAAGCCAATTAGCTCAATGAGTGCTACATGAGGACACGGCAGCGAGGCCGCCCTGTCCTTTTCCATTGTGCTCACCCCAGACACTGGTGCGGAAGCCCCGGCTGACCTGCCGCTACAGGGAGGGAGGTTCGTTAGGTGCTTGCTGTCAGCGTGGGGCGGGCGAAGAGCTGGGAGGGTCGGGCTGGGTTGCATGCTTGGGTGCTGCAGGCAGGCTGCCCAGCTCAGCACCCTGCCTCGCCTTTTGCTTCGCCGTGTTTTGTGCCACAGTGCACAGACGTTGCCTGTGCCCCACGGGATGGAACCCTTGGTGGGTGGTGCGAAGCTGGAAGCAGAGACCGGGCCCTTGCAGGGCTGGATGTAGGAACATGGGCATTGCAGCCCACTGCCCCCTCCGCACAGCATCAGGGCAGAGCCCAAACCTGGTGGAGGGCTGGCCCAAAGGAATATGGGGTGCTGAGGCAGTGCTGTCGTGTTGCTGCATCGTGTTGCTGTGTGCTGCAGCACAGGCATGTGAAACAAGGGTCACTTCCATCCCAGCTGACCCTGCCAGAGACCTGTTTGCATCTGGAAGAACAGCTGTGCTTTTCTTTTCTTGTTTCAGACGGAAAAGGCGTAATTTCAGTAAACAAGCCACAGAAATCTTGAATGAGTATTTTTATTCCCACCTCAGTAACCCCTACCCCAGTGAAGAAGCCAAAGAAGAGCTGGCAAAGAAGTGCAGCATCACAGTATCGCAGGTAAGCAGTGGGTGGGAGCGGAGCGGGTCCCGGCCCCTGACCCGCTGCACCCCAGGCAGTGCGTCGACCTCCCGGCTCCCCTTGCAAAGCTGCTGTCTCCCTCGGGGCTCTGGGAAGTGCTTCCAGCGGAGGCATGTGATATGGAGCAGGTCCCTGCCCAATGCACCTTCATAATCCCTTCGGATTTGCACTGTTGACCATGGTAAAGTTCATCAGGGTGATGGAACGTGACTAAGCTGTGCAGGGAAGGCAGCGTGCCTGCAGGTGGCTGGGGCTGTGCTGGGGTGAAACAGGCAGGCATATGAAGGTGAAGGTAGAAATAAAAAGGCTGTGAGGTTAGCACCCTGCTTCATGTCAGCTTTCTTCTGCAGAGTCTGTAAGATTCCTTGCTGAGCCTTACTGCCTGTTACGAATTCATTACAGCTTACCATTATTTCGGGGGAAGGCCAGTTTATTGACAAACATATAATCTATCTCTATAGATCAGAATTTCTTTGATTGCTTGAAGTTGTTTTTTTTAAAAGAGCCAGAAATTCAGCCTCTCAATATACTCAAGTGACAGGAGTGGTTTCTCTGTAGCAAAAACGTATTAGGCAGAGTTGCTCATTTTATCACATGTAACAGATGTTGCTGTGAAGTTAATGCAAGAAAACCGGCATCTCCCTAAGCAGAAACACGCCTGGTGTTGGCTACAGCTGCTTTCTGTGCAGGCCAAAGTACACTTACAGCTCTGGACCGGCGTCTTGCAGCGAAGCTCAGGCCAATGACACTGCTCCATCGAGCTTTCCTTCACCAGGTAGCTTAAAAAGCAAAACAGCACTTAGCATTTCTTTCGGCCTCTGCATTTGATAGAAAACCAAACTATTCCCACAGTAAATATGGCTCATACAGTTGGGGAAGGTTGCACTTGGGTGACGGGGAAAGCTCACCAGCAGTTTCCACATTCTCCAGCTACCCCACTGCCCATGGCAGGGCCCAGTGTGCCATCTCCCTCCAGCTCCATCAGCTCTGCTTATCAATATTTCAGGTCCTTTAGAGGAACAGTGCCTGTGGCGAATGTGTTAACTATTAATGATTGCAGGCTGCAGTATTGGCATTATTAGCAATGCAACCTTTAGCTTTATAATTAAGACCTGAGCTGAGATTTACTTTATAGGTCTCCCTTGAATGCATAAAGAATTCAGGCACTTTATTGAAGACTTTGAAATGGAAGGCTGTCCTGCTCCCCCAAATTTGGTATTACTCAATTGACTTTGGAGATACCCTCCGTACAAACCCTAGTGAAACGGCCCTGTGACACAAGAGGCCAGTGGACATGTGTGTGCCTTGCTGTCTCTGTGCTCGTTCCTTGACACGCAACGCATATTGTGCTCCCAGCAGGGTGGGAAGAAACTGTGCCCGAGGAAGGTAAGGGGTGGAGATGGGGACAGTTTCTTCCAGTCCATTTACAAATGGCTGGGGTGATGGGCAGGATTTTTTTAGGAGAAATTCAGCACCAAACATGTTCCCTCTGCCATTGCTCTTCCATTGCTGTTAGCACCATGCAAGTGACTGCAGCCCTGACAGGTGCAGGGGCAGCCGTGGTGGGCACTGCGCAGCTCGTCTGTGCCCGTGGGCTTCCCTGTGTCTGCCATGAATGCCCAGAACCAGCCAAATAGTCCAAGAGCACATGACTACCTGGGCACCTCGGTCTGCAGCCCTACATCTTGTTGCTGGTTTCAGTCCTCTTGGCACAAGATGGTTTATAGCAATTCCTCCAGCAAGTGGTGTCCAAAAATCATCTCACGTGAGCCGAGGCAGCCTGCTGTGTAGTTGGGAGAGGCAATGCCGTCAACACCAATTTGGAGAAACCACCAAGTTCTTCAGCTCTGCTGGCAAAATGCAATTGGGAGAGATTACATGGTAAAGAGGACAACAGACCTGCTGGAAAGATGTTTTCTCTCTGCCCAGCGGACAGTGAATTGTGCCTGGCAGAGAAGGAGTTAGTGATCCTGCAGAGTGGACAGATAAAACGCTAGATCTAGATAAGGCTGAAGTGACTGAAGGAAATGAGATGGAACACTTGAGAAGCCATAACTGATTGCTTCTAGTGCTAATAGATCTGATTTCTTTCTTAATTGGTTGTTTGATAAGATTTAATGTATATGTTGTAGAATGAAATAAAAGGCAGGCAGATGGTCCAAAAATGTAGCAGCAGCAGTGAGCCTGTGACATGAGTGTAGGTTTGTCTCTAATATTTGGTACAAGCATGTATTGTTTCTTGAATCCATTAGGAAGTCTGAGTGAGCAATGGGAGTAGCTGCAGCGCATCCTCTGTAGCACTGTGCGCAGCATTCCAAGCTTTGCAGGGTGACATTTTCCAGCCTGGAGCAAGGGCAGCACTGACTATGCAACCTGGGCATGAGCCGCCAGAGGTGCAAGTCTGGGGCCACGGCGGGAGCTTCACTCTGGCGAGACAGTACAAATAGCTAGGAAAGCCTCCAGACGATGGGAAGGCCTGAAAATGGGACAGTGTGTCATCTGGTGGGAGAGGAGCGTGCATGTGAGAGAGGGAGTGCCTGTGATCAGCTGGTTGCTTAAGTTCATGATAGATCTGCAGTCACAGCTAGAAAATGTGAATACCACAGATACCCTAATCTTTGGTTTTCAAAGGCACTTCCAAAGGCCGCACGGCAGGACTGCAATGTTAGTTGGTATTTACTAGGTTGAACTGGGCTGGAATTGTCTTTCTTTGTACTGAAAAATGTGTATATTTTTGAGGCCATCTAGCAGAAAAGCTCTGAGCAAGCACTGTAAAATAGCCCAGTGCACACTGCTCTGGTGGTTGGCAGCAGAAGTCAGAGGACGCAATCCAGAAATCAGGGGTGAATTGAGCAGTCATTTAAAATACTGGCAGGAGTAGCATCGCATGGGATAAGCAATGGCATCCAAGCGAGTGACTGAGCTACACCTTGCACAGGGCTTTTATGAAAAAATCTCTGAGCACACGTATTTCCAGCCTTGACCAGGAGTCCCTCAGACATGGCTGTGCCTGGCACCGTGCCCTATTTACCTCCCTGCTACAAATGCCCCGGAGGTGCAAAGTGCTGGAAATTGATAGGGTTGGGGGAGGGGGGGGGAAGGGGAAAAAAATGTTAATGGATGGCTTTCCAAACTCCTGGAGGTTGTGGTCCGTGTCTGATGGAGGCTTTCTCCTTTTTCTGGCTGAGCCAGCCTTCCCCTGTAGCCTCTCCTAACGATGATCCAAGGTGTTTCTTTCTCGTACTGTCAGTGCCTTGTAAGTGCTGGGGGCAGATTCATGGCAGAACATTTTCTCCCTCAAACACTTAATTAGTGAGTGTTTTGGGTCGTCCTCCCCCCAGATTAAGCAGCTCACTGGAAATCTTGCTGCCATAGCACTTTACCGAGCTGCAAAGAAAATTGTGTCCCAGAATCATTTAGTTGCAGATGGGAGATAGATGGTTTCAGTTTTGATATTGGTGTTTAAAATAATATGTAGAGAAGGTTTTTCAAGAAAAGCATGAAGACAAACTATTTATTAAGATGAACACCTCACACAATTTCATTTTTAAGAGTACAGAAAAGGTAATTCTAGGGAAAAAAATGTCCTTAACAGAGAACATCGTCGGCTGTAATTTAGAGCTACCCGATCAGCACGTGTTCGAGGGAGATAAACTGTATCATCTGTTCTCCCCTTACCATGGCTGCGAGGCTGATGTTTTATACTTTTGCAGATGAGCCTCTTTCAGGGTGTCATGAACAACTATCAGTCTATCATATGGGCTATAGAAAGGGCATAGTCATTGCTGAAAGCGTGTCAGTGGATTACAGCAATAAAATTTTTCACTGCTTCAAACAAAAGAAGGATGTGGTTGACAAGGGAATATATTTAAAATTCTTTTAAAGAAAGAATGCAGAAGCTGGTTTTCAGCACCCCTCCTGCTTCTGCTTCTTCTGAGTCTGTCTCTGTAAGCAGATTGACAGGGAAAGCGATGGATGTACAGGCTCTTATCCCTTGACTTTATATGGAAAGCAAGGGGGGGGGGGGGGAAGCAAGCTTAATTATTTTCTAGAGGTAAAATTCTTAGGTTTAGATCATGTACCATGATTATGCTGCATTGATTTTAAAATTTTACTACTTTGTGCTATTTGATTAGGTGTGGAATGTGAACCGTGTGCTGCAAACACTTGGAAACACAATGGAAAAATTTCCGTGGTCTGTAAATACATAGTTCACTAATTTCAGCAGAGATGCTCTCGTGTCAGCTGCGTCTTTTGCAGAACGAGCACTGATTTATCCCATGAAATCAGCCTGTGCGGAGACACGAGGCAGGCCTGCCCCATCCCAAATCCCACATTAGGCATCTTGATGATTTAAGTAATAATTTACCGTCTTTTTATTTAACATTGCAATTAACATGATAAATAAGTGCAACAGTATTGTTTGAAATGTAATATACAATTAAGCCCAATTAATTAATTGGCCTTCAATGATCAGGAGGAGAAAGATGTTCATAGGTTTTTTTATGTGAAGAGATAGTTTATTTTAATGAAAAATGTGTTGTGAAGCAGCTCGTGATGGAGACAGCTTTCGTTTTTAGGGTGAGTGTGGGGCTGGGCGAGGAGCCAGGGCGCTGCGGTTCCCCCCGGTCCCAGTGCTGCTCGGGGCCAGCCCAGCACCAGCATCCCAGCCCTCCCTGGGACAGTGCCGGTGCCAGTGGCCAGGGCAGGGTGAGCTGTGCTCCGGGCAGGCAGGCAGCCAGCACAGTCCCACAGGAAGAAATGCCACAGTGGTAAATCCAGCCTAAATCCTGCCTGGCACAGGCTCTGCTTGAGCGGCACCCTGTCCCTGTCCTGGATGCATCCAGCCGCCTGTGTCGGCCGTGCACGCCTGGCTGCGCCTGGAGCCCCTGCACGTCGCCCGGCCATGGCACGCTCTGCTGCAGCCCCTCACTGATGTGGTTCACAGGAGAGCGAAGAGTCCTTTGGCCGGGAGGCAAAGGGACCTGGGCACTGCTGCCTATGCTGCCCCGGAGGGGTGCTGTGGTTTCTTGGGCAGCCACCGGTGCCGGGCCCTGCCGGTGAGCAGAGTGCGCGCTATAATCTCAGAAATAGTTTAACATTTCTGGATATTCATTTAGATGTGGTATGCGGGTTAAACATAACGTACGATCGCTGCTCCTCTCATTGCTTCCAATTAAACTTTGCTTGTTAGTTTAACCTCTAGGTAATCCCATCAAACAATTGATGTCAAGGAAACACTGCCCACAGTGGCTCTGGATGAGTGGCCATTAATTTTAATTGCCTTGATATTAAAGATTAAGAAGTATTGGGACTAACAGAATGGAAACGATCTGATGTCAAGCAAATCCACTCATTGAGGCTTCCCCAGGCTGCTGGTGATATTAAAATTTTACTGTGAGAATTAAATAAACCTTTATTAGTGATGGCTGTTGTTTGATTGGTCCAGGGGCGTGCATAAACAGAGGGGTCTCGCACACATCCGTGGACAATACAGTTGATGTACAGAGATTCCTCAATTATGAAACTGTTAATAAAGCATAATCTGATTGTCCACAATAATTATTTGCTAGGTTTCATTAATGTATTATTGCTTCTCTGACTGACAAGGTAATATTAAGTGCAATATATAGAATACGGTGGAGTATTATCTAGGGAACAGAATGTATAAGGTACCTTTTGTATTACTGTTAAAAGCTAGAGGCTTTTCATTAGTTGTTTTTAAACAAAAGCTGCACTACATAAAATACAGCAGGATTTGCCTCCTGCCTGCAGCCTTGCTGGGTGCTGTGGTGCAGGTGCCTTACCGGGAGCCACGGGTGCTGCAGAGCTGCCGCGGCTCATGTTGGGGTGCAGCACCCCGTGCCGGGTGGCTGGGCCATAACCACTCATGCTATTCCTGGTGCCCTCCCCTTTACCTCTGGGTTGTTGCAGGTGCTTTTTTGTTTCAGCAGCCGTCTGTGTTACATACTGGGGTTGTTAATTAGGAGCTCTGCTATGGCAGCTGAAGTTAAACAAAGCCACTGAGAAAGATTGTATGAACTTTTCTGAGCAGCTCCAGCCGTGACTTCTGTGTGGGTTAATAGTCGGTGCCCCGTGAGCCATCTTGGCTTCAGTACAGCATCTTCAAAGGGAGATGACAAAGTGACTTTTCAGCCATTATTGATTTATATGATTCCTTTCATTTTCAGCTGACCAACCATGATTCTATGAGTGGGCTGCCAAGGTTGTTCCAGCCCAAAAATAAAGAACAATTGCTCTCACTGCCTGCTGACCCTCACTGAGCCGGGCCTTGGTCCCCCTTGAGCAGCTTTGGGGTCTCGCACTGATTTTGTTGACAAATGGTTCATAGTAGTAGGAGACAATGCTGTACCAAATGCTACAGCAAGCTCCAGGAGAGGTGTCATCATGAAAGGGTCACCCCTCGTGCATCAGTTTGCCAGCAGAGTAGGGGAGCCAGATCACGCTCATATCCATAGTAATATTTAACTCATTATAGAATCATAGAATGGTTTTGGTTGGAAGGGACCTTAAAGGTCACCTAGTGCAACCCCCCTGCCACAGGCAGGGACACCTTCCACTATCCCAGGTTGCTCCCAGCCTTGTCCAGCCTGGCCTTGAGCACTGCCAGGGATGGGGCACCCACAGCCGCTCTGGGCAGCCTGGGCCAGCACCGCGCCACCTTTGGTTACTGCTTAGTTAGCTGGAGTATGTGGCAGATATGGGTTGGGGGCTGGGGCATGCCTGTTTTCTGGACCAAACATGACATCTCGAAGGGGTCACACTTTGCCAGGTCAAGCACTTCGTGTCCTTCACCCTTCCCACCTCTCTTTACTGCAGGTGTCCAACTGGTTTGGCAATAAGAGAATCAGGTACAAGAAGAACATCGG
>NC_054062.1:12026879-12109379 GCF_017639655.2 Falco naumanni
TTCTCGGGGGGAAAAAGCTGAAGCGCCAGCTAAAGGGATGTTCTTCATTAAAGCGCGGATGGTCTTTGCAGAAATCCCAGAGTCCTAATTGCAGCCAACATCTGGCTGAGCGGCTCCCGGTGCCTCAGCTCGCCGCGGTGCTGAAGGCGCGCGCTGCTGCAGAGCCTGCTTTCAGCATCCCTCGCGCAACGCCTTCTCCTTCCACTAATTCTGCAGCCAGAGGGAATATAGGAAAATCTCCTTCCCAGAGCATCTCCTCCCAAACCCCGGGCTTGCCGGTCTGATACTTTCAGTGTGCGGTATAATTAATATGCGTAATTGTATCAATTGAATTGTTTTTCCCTTTTCAGGCTAATGGAGGCTGGCAGGACGCAACTACTCCATCTTCTGTGACTTCCCCTACAGAAGGGCCGGGAAGTGTGCACTCTGATACCTCTAACTAATCTCCTAGCAACACTTTTTCCCTGAGCTGATATGCCTTGATTAGCGCATTCAGAGTTACAGGAGAAAAAGGAAAGTGTTTTTTTGTAGCCAACCACCTACAGCTTTACTGTAAAACCTTGTCTTATTAGAAAACTTGGTAAATCTGTTTTTTAAAGGTATCATAATCATTTGTATTTATACTTAAAACACACAATGTTAAAAAGCACTTTATCCAATTAGGCCAAGATTTAGCATTGTTTATAGCCCTGTAACTATTTTATCATAATTTATTATCAGCAGTTTTAACGATGTCGGTCTAACAGTTGCCAATTACTTGGCCTTAAGGGTAAAAGTACAGGACAAGCTTAACCTCAATAGCAAGAGCAGACACAAAGAAACACCTCACCTAAATTTAACTTTGTGCGTATTTCCATGGAAAGTCGAAATGAATTGCAGACTTTGATTGTGTTTAATCTTTTCATATCTCTTATAGAGTTGGAATAAAAAGAGCTGTTCGGTTATTTCGGTTAACAATGGTTGTGTTTAAGAATCCTTATTCGTCACATTTTTGTTGTGATCGATTGTCTTACAAATTAGATTGCAAACCAGGAGCATCTTTTCTTGCTAAAACTACCCGGACCCCGAGTCTCCTCTCGGTATGTCGCCACCAGCCGTAGGTTGTTCTTAGGAGATGAAGACACTTGCTGCTGATCTCTGTGAAAGCCAAGACCCGGGGTTTTACAGTACGAGCTAGGTGCTGCACACGCCTGCCAAGATTCGTTACCTCTTCTTGGCAGCAAACCACAAACAAACAGACAAAGGAAAAAAGCAAAGGAAAAAAGCACCATCATATGGAGTGTTGTACATAGTGTAGCAAAAGAGTATTTATACATCTCACCAATCAAACACAGCTTTATTACCTCATGCGAACTCATACAAACCAATAGACTTTCAACATGTTCTGTAGCTTAGAGTGCTCACTTACTACCTCTGAACGATACTCACGCTGTAGTTTGTCTCTTTCTTATCTTTTTGCATCTTGTAATTAACTCTTTGTTTCCCCATGAAATGTAATGTACATTGTAATCTTTTAAAAGAATCAGGGTTGCGTTGGCAACTTTTAAAGAAGCGGAAGTGGAAACATGGGGTCTTAGGTTTAACACAAAACAGTGCAACTGTTGTAAATACTGAGAAACATTTTGAATGTTCTTCATCTTGTTACTAATCCACGCAAAAACCAACAACTAATTGTAATGCATACAGACTTCAGTATTCAGTACTGTATATTTCCCCCTGTGTAACAGGGGGCCCTTTCTTTCTCTCTTTTGTATTGTATGCGATTCTGAAACTGATTGAGTCATGAAAATAATTTGTGGCAGTGATTCTAATGTATTAAACCGTTTCGTGTTACTTTCTAACTGGATTACGCCCTGGATTGAAAAGTCTTCCTCGTGGTAGTTATATGTAGTTTCAAACATGAATAAACTTTTTGCTTTCATGATCAAACGTTGACGTAATTTCTTCCTGCTCAGTGTAAGTCAGACCTAGGACATGAGTAGGCTACCAGAAGTGCAAGCTATCACGATGCAGGAGCTGAGCATTTCTTTAAATACCAGTAGGTCATTGCACCCTCTTGCCCGGAGAAGGTTGGAAATCCTGGGAGAGGTGCATCCTGGCAGGGAGCAGGAGCAGGAGCAGCACCTGTGGGGCACAGGCTTCCCCCCCGCAGGCTGCCCCTGCCAGCCCCTGCCTCCGCTTCCACCCTGCTCTGCTCAGGAGCAAAAATTCAAGTGGAGGCGAAGGAAGGGGTCAGTCCTTCAGATGAGTTTAAAAATCATCATCATATTCACCCTTAATTACCATCTTTATTTACCATTAACTTTGGAACTACAGCCTCAGCTAGCAAGTATAATATGATTATAAAATATTTTTCTTTATTAAGAAAACTTTTTTGGAAGGACGTATATATATAAATGCTAATTTTAAATCTTTTTAATAAAGTAAAGGTCAATAACAGGTAATAGCCTATTTACCATATCTCAAGGAAATTGACTCACAGGAAATCAAATTAACGTTAATCACTTGCAGCAAATGGTCTTTGATAAATACAACTACTTACTACTTGGGTTAGTGCAGCTAGGCAGGAGGAGGGCTAGCACTCACTACTACCAGCCCGTGCTGGGCTGGAGCCTGGGCCAGGCTGCACTCGGTGGAGCCGCCTGCCCATCACGGTTCCTTTCCAGGCAGCTGGTCAAGCCTTTAGGTGTTGTTTTGGTGGCTAAATGATTATTTGCATGATTCAATTAGCTTGTGGGTCAGCTTTTCTTATCAACAATTCTTGTACCAGGTTGTTTTGTAAAATACCGTTGTTTACCTGCTCTCACGCCCAGGACCGTGGCTACACTCTTGCCCCTTTGCATCCTGCGTGCCCTTGTGCACCAGTTACTGCTTCTGCTTTTGTTTATGGAGCAGACATGACTTCTCGATCAGTTTTAGAATTGAACATTGCTTCTTTCATTACAGGTGGTGCATTTAAATAAATAAGTAAATAACTAGACGTGCATTGCAAAGCCTTCATTATCAGTTAACGAGAGTTGGGGCAGATGGGGACTGTGGACTTCCGAAGACTTCTATGTGCAGAGGACAAAGCACTGAACGATTTGCATTTGCTAATGGAGCTCCCCAAGTCCACACGCTTGGTGTTTGTGCTCTGGCTCAATGGAAACAGTATTTTAAATGTAAAGTGTGTCAGTGGAGGCGTAGGCAGCGTAATGAACACACAGACGTCCCTCATCTTGATCACATCTCTGCTGGCCACAGGCAAGGACCTGTCACACACTGAGGAGGTTCATAGGAAGGCCATCAACAACCTTTGGGCCGCACTTGCATGCCCTGCGCCCGCTGGGCATCATTAGCGTGCTTCTTTACAGCATTAAGGCTTTGGGTCCCTTTGAATTACAAGTGCAATTTGGCCTTTCCTTACATTGGAGAACAGCCACGTGGTTACATGGCAAATAATAAACATCTTGTCCTTGAGGCTTGATCACACATCAGAAAGGTTTACTGCAAGCACCAGTATTAGGATCATGCTGTTGATGGTATTGTGTTTCACCCAGTAGCTACACCCTGAAGGGCCATCAGAGCCTCGCGCAGGAACAGTGACGCGTGCAAGGATCCCTCCCCTGCGCACGCACCCCGGCTGGAGCCGTGGGGACCCCGGCCCTGTGGGGCCTCCGCCACAGCACCGCGCACCCATCTTGGCATGGGGAGGAGACCCTCAGCCCTCCCACCTGTAGGACTGCTCAGTGGCACGATCCTGATTCCCCAGGTTTGAGTTGTTGGCACACGTGAGCGCTGTGACCAGGGCTGCCGTGGCCCCGTGCCCCCAGCACACCGCAGTGGCAGAGGAGCGAAGCCCACCAGCCCCATGGCCGCAGCTCCTGCCAGCCCCGGGAGGTGCCAGCCCGGAGACCCCCCACAGAGCACAGTGGGAACGGCCACGGCATTGGCAGCAGGTCACAGGAATCGCTGTGTCCTGTGCCCGGCACTGTCCTGACGAAGGTGCCCACCGCTGTCATCGCCACACTGTGCACCACGGGGCTGTGACAGGCGCGAGGGTGTCTTGGGGAGAGCCCCACAGCGCTCCCCTGGGCATGGCTCAACCAGCTGCCTTTGGGACCAGCCTTGGCTCCATCTGACCCGCTGTGCACCTGGGCCAGGGGCACTGTGGCACGGCCACTGCACGGAGAAGCTGCTGGTGGCTGGGGGTCCTGCAGGACAGGTCCTGAGAAGCCCCACAGCCAGGGAGAAACGACACCTGGCACTCTGGAAGATGCACCCGGGTTTGTGACTCGCAGAGCTACGGGAGCAGCCCTGCAGCCCTCTCACAGCCCCACGAAGAAAAGCAAACCTTCGTGTGCCAGAAGTGAAGCAGGCAAAATGTCTCCTCTCCCTGGCGTTCAGACACCGAGCTCCCGGCTCCCCGTGTATCTGGGCTTGGATGCAACGAGGGATCCTCGGCCCAGGAAGGGAAGAGTCAGGGCAACTGCGACCTTGCGGCACGGCACGTTCCATGTCCCATGGGACTGGTCCAAGAGGGGCAGCTCTGCTGGCGCGAACTTGGCATTAAGTGTGCTCGGCTGACCGACGCGGTGTTATCCTGTAGTGATGTCTTTTGCAAAGACCACACGCGAGTCTGATGTAAGATGCTGATGCCAGTATCTGTGCCATGTATTTCCAATGTGGTAAAAATAACCCCAAGTAACTGAAGAGGTTTCCAGTTTGTGTTAATAAAATACATCTTTTTAAAGAATGGAATTTTTCAAAGATTGGCAAATTTTATTTTATTTCATTATCTTTAATGTCACTGCCATATGGACTGTGAAGAAAAGTGAACCATTAGATCAGAGGGACTGAGTTATCAGCATGACACAGAAAGCACTGATACAATTGTTAAGGATAAGCCCTGGGAGTGATTTATTGCATGCATTGTATTAGCCACAGAGGAATTATGATATGCTCCCCATTCCTGTATCATATTAGGATTTTATTAGTATAATATGACACGGTTATATAATATATGATTAGAATTCCCATCCAGTTATCCTTCCCTTGGTAGCGGAGAGCAGGAGGAGGTTTTGTGCACAGCAGCTCCCCGGCCATCGGGCCCGCAGTGGAGAGGGGATGCCTGGGGTGGCACGGCTGCTAGATTGGTCTCCTGGGCATTCCTGGTGGGATGTGGGTGCTGCTCCCCTCCTGTGGGCACACTGGGCACCCCAGGCAACTGGTCTGCCACTGAGTTCGCTTTCCCTGTGCACCTGAAATACAAAGCCACTGGCTCCTTCCTGCAGTGGGTGGCAGTGGGAAGGATGGTGGCGGCATTTCAAATCTTTGCTGACAGCCGAGCCATAGGTGCTGGGCTGTGTCCTAGCAGTACCTGGGAAATCAGCCGCGACATACCAGGAGAAATCTGCTGCAGGCATCAGCCCTGCCCAGGTGTCCTGCAGCACCGGTGAAGCCCACCTCCCCCCAGGCTGGGCATGGTGGGAGGAAGGATGTGCATAGACCAGGCTAACGGGGAGCCAGTGCTGAGATAAACGGTTGCAGGCTGAGACTGTAGGCTAAGCGCAGGAGGTCTTTGTGTAGCTGCTGGTGCTGTGAGATGGCAGCTGACAGGCTCCCACTGCCCTGGCTAAGGCCGTGCGAGTGGCCACGCCGTGTTTAGTAGCCTCACGTACTCACATGTACCACGTACCGCTCTCTCGGAGGGCAGCGCAGCAGCGTCCAAGCCGGTGGGCAGAAGCCCTGGGGCGGCTCTGTGCCATGCTGGGTGGGCAGCCCCAGTCCTGGTCCCAGGGGCCGAGCTGCTGGGCTGGGGGCTGAGGCTGGGGGCTGGCCCTCCCATGCTCGCCCATCGCCCCTGCGCTGCGCTGTCCCGCGGGACACCGCGCGGTGTCAGCCAGCAAAGAGACATTTGGCAACACCAGCTACGTGTGGCTGGGACAGCCCGAGCTCCAGGGGGGCACAGCCTCCCAGCCCCAACCCCCCGTGCCCCCAGCTCTCCCCCTGCCATCCTCTGCTCTCTGCAGGGCAGGCTGGGCGACGGCACCACGTGCCCTGGCATCGGAGGTGAAGCCAGGGACTGTGCTGCTGGTTCATCCCTGCTGCAGGATGCTAATTGCGATGCCTCGTCACAGGATCCCCCTTGCCCCCACATCTCTTCCTGTGTGACTCTACCCACTGAAAACTCTACTTTCCCAACAAATCCCGAAGACAAACTTTTCTTCAAAGTTTCCCTGGCGTCCCCTGTCCATTTGTCACCAAATCCCCCGTTTCGCCTGCGTGCAGGCTCGAAGCAAACGCCGTTTGTAGCCCCGTTCTTGCCTCCAGCAGCAGCAGGAGGAAAAAAAAGTTCAAGCATATCAGAGTACTACTAGGTGATAAATCCCAAAATCTATATCAAAGCCTATTTGATCATCTTCCTGTCATTGATATAATAAAAAGGATTAATTTATTGGAGACTGCCAAAATTCTCATGTGGCAACAAATTTAAGGATCTTGTTTACACAGACTAATTAAAACCAATTAATTTCATTCATGCCTGCAGTTCCTAACGTGGGTGCAGACGTGCATGCTGGTGTAGGGGTGCCATAGGTGCATACCTGGCACGCGTGGCCGTGCCCAGCCTAGGTGAGCCCCCTTTCCTGGGGCGGGTGGTGGCTCCTCTTGAGGGGGGGAGTGGGGACCCGTAGGTGTCCCTGAGGAGCACAACTCTGGGTCAGTGTCCCTGTGGTGGGGAAGGAGCCCTCTTCCTCCTCCTCTTTCTCCCGCTGCCCCAACATGCTCAGGTCTCAGGCGACAGCCCCTGGGAAAAGGGGGATGCCTGGAGGGGCTTGTGGGTGTCCCCTCGCTGCAGCTCTGGGGCGGCTCTGGTGGTGCCTGCTCCTGGCGCAGAGGCCACCCACCCAGCTGCTCACCTGGCGAAGGCCGCTGCTGGAGCGACAGAGCCCTTCTCTAGCGAGGGGTGCAGACCCGAAGGGGAGCAGGCACACCTGCACGTGGGCTCCAGCCCCGGCGCCGCCAGCCCTGCTGCCGTTGGGGAAGCAGAGCGGGGGCAGACGGTGGGCACTCCGCTGGCACCGCATGGCTCCCCGTGCCGAGGCTGCTGGCACGGGGGGCTGCCGCGCTCTGCCCGCAGCAGCCGCTGATGGCACGTGGCCACCTCTTGCCCCTTGCCGCCGGGGAGCCCAGGCGAGGCTTCAGGAGCTTCGGGGCTGTTGCTTGTGATACGAGATCACCTATTAACGCCATCTATTCGGATAATAAAAGGCTGCATTTTTTGTGGTAAAATTCAGCATAAAGAGCACGCGTCATTAAATATGGAAATCCAGAATTTTATTAGCAATCTGCTAGATCTGAACTGACGCCAATTAAACAAAAAAGATATCATTTATAAAAAGGCAGAGTTCAAGTTGTATTAAATATGAAATGCAATTTTCTGCTGGTTGTGATTTATTACCGTTGGTACATTGTTCAAAGAAGCATGTTATATTTCAATAGAGAAATATTGTTTATTCATTAATATTTTAAAACTTGCTTATTGCTCTGTATGACTCTCCTGCAGAATGAAACTTATGATTTAAAACATGAATTAATAAACACATTTGAAAGTGTTAGACAATATCATAACCACTCATTTTTCATTTTACTGGAAGCGTATTAAACTTTTATAATTCTGTATGTACTATTATTTTCCAAATAAAGGTATGGACTCTAAATTGCTAATTTCAGGTAAAGATGAGAGAAAGCAATAACATATGCTGGGAATCAGTCACTATGTCGTGTTAATACAGGCTCAGTACTTTTGTTGTTACATTATTCATAAATCTTCTGCTTAGGACCATGTCCCCCTAAGGGGGTTCCCGGGTGCCCCAAGTGCTTCTCCCTCGGCAGCCAGTGAGGGTTCCAGTGCCGCAGGGATGCGTCGCACTCTTAATGCAAGGAAACGTTTGATAGAGGCTGACATCCTAAATGAGGCCAAAAATATTTTATACAAAACGTGATAAAGCAGTAATGATCTCAGAGGCCTCAGGTTATCTTGGTTATTACCTGCGCCCACCACTTGAATCAGCAGCATTAAGAGGTCCAGACCCAATACGTAGATACCTCTGAACTCATTAGTCCTGAGTACTTTATATAGACTAACCTATCAGTTGCTTGATTTAAACTAACCTTTTTTGTATCTTAAAATCTCTCCTGCCACAGCCTCACTGTATTACCATAACAATAACCAGTATTTCAATTTTAAGAACTCATTTTTCCTCAAATAGAAAGTGCCAATCAATTTAAAGAGCAGAAGATGCATGCTGAAGGAACAGGCAGGGCATGTGCTCTGGGTATCTCGCCCTCCTGCTCCGAGCCCTTTGCGGCCGGGAAGCGTTTCCCAGCGCCGCACGCACTCCTCACTGGCCGCTGCGGCTCGGCTCCATGGCACGCACCGGGTAGAGGGGATTTACCTTGTAACCTTTAATCGTTCAGGCATGGGGTGGAAATAATTGAACTGGATGGGAAGCTGACATTTGGAAAGCTTCCCCAACTACTGGCAGTGAAATGCCAGGAGCGGTGTATCGTGTGTGACTGAAGGCAACCCCCTGCCCTCCCCTCGGGAGCGGCAACACTGGCTGTGTGGTGGCCAGAGGGGTGCAGGAAGGGTCCCCAAGGGTCCCCAGCACCTGGGGGACTCCTCATCGGCTCAGCTGGAGTGGGTTGCTGAGAGTTCCAGCTTCGCCCACTTGCAAGTGGCTCCAGCTAAGGGTTCGGGGTTTTGCAGGGGGTCTGGGATGCAGTGGAGTGTGGAGGGACCGCAGGGGCTGTGGTGGGGGCTCTGCACCTTCCCTGATTGATGGTGGGGCGTGGAGAGCGGCTGTTTGCATGGTAGCAGCCCTCACACCTGACAGTTAATGTAAATTAACTATTCACTTCTTTGTTGGGCAAAGTGAATCGGCAAACCTTATTACTCCAAGCCAGTCAATTAATTAAAGTTCAGTGCTTAATCAAGTTCCAGTGGTCATACACGGGGCACAGGGATTTCTCTCTCCCGAGCACCATGCTCAGCGGTTGAACAAGGAGCAAGTGCGAAGGGCTACAGGGCTAAGCCAGCCACACGCCATGCCTGGCATGCCACTGCCCAGTTCCTCCTCAAATCAGCCACCACCTGTCCTGCTGTCCCAAGGCAGCCACACATGAGCTGGTCCCTCCTGGCAGCGCCCAGGCATCTGGCAGGCTCTGTGGTGAGCTCCAGATAGGTGGATTTGCCCTGCCAAGCCCGGCTACCTGCGGTGCCAGGATGATGCTGGGAGGGGAAGGAGGTGCTGCCGCGCACTGCGGCGGTGAGGGGATGGGAGGCACCGGTGCCAGCCCTGAGAGCCCCTCACCACCCCAGCTCCTCACTGGAAGGGGGTACGCAGGAGGTTGGAAACCCATTTTGCCCCCACCATGGATCGGTAGATAAAAAGCCACAAAAAAACTTGCTCCTAGCACAGAAGAAATGGCTGTGGCACGGGGAGGGCTGGGCTCTGTGGGGCACAAAGCCGGAGAGGCTGCCCGAGGTGGGGAAAAGAGGGGATGCAGCACTGATGCTGCAGGTCCCTAACAGAAAAATGTCTTTCAAATAGGCTTGACCGTGTGTTTTAGTAACTCTCAAGACCATCTATAACTGGGAAGGAGATGCTGTCCAGCGCACACGGGCAGCAGATTCAATTAGGTTTCTCTCTCTCCCTAGAACGTGGCACGAGAAGCAATCTCTCTTTTTTGAAGAATGTAATAACAGAGTGCAATGGAAATGCGTCAAAGAGACTCAGAGAACAGGATCCCTGCCTTAAATCTTGAAAAGCAGTCAAGAAAAATATGTTGTTTACCTGAATTTGTTTTTCATAAGGTCTCCCAGTGGATTAATAAACTAACCTTTCGTCTGTGAACACCTGGTCCTACACGCCATCAATAATGCAAGCTTCACCTACTGCATTAATACACACTTAGTGCTGAGAGGCAAATTGCAGAAACCTAAACGAAAAGTTACCAAAAAGACTGTACTCATGACAAAGAGGTCACCCAGGGCCTCTGCCCATCTGTGGCTTTGTCCAGCTCCAAAAACAAGTGAGCTGGATTGGACCCCCTTGACAGCCATGCTGAAGTGCCCCACTGCCCAGCAACAGCCACAAACACAAGTCATAAAGCACTGAAAGGAAATTTTACCTGCAAAATATATCCACAACAAACAATTAAGGCTGGAGAACATGTTTCTTTACAAGTTCTTTCATTCCTTTTTGCAGCTTGCAGTGGCACAGTGAAACACCCTGTGCTCTGGGGCTGGCCGCAAGAAAGAACAGTGGAAACAAAACCTCGAGTTCAGTTGCTATCAAATGGTGGAAACACCCCATGGAGAAGTGTTGTAGGGCTCCAGGTTCACAGTGAGCTTGTGCTGGAGAGAAGAGCCCATTTCTGCACAGGTCAGAAATGTCCCAGTAGCAGGCAGCCGTGCTGAGCCAAGGCGGGTGCTGGGCTGGCAGTCGGAGGCTGCAGGATTCTGCTTGTGCCCCTGTTTCAGGCAATGTGCTCACCTCTTTCTGGGGTCCCAATGCCAGGCCGGGGCTCCAGGCTGACCCCACGTGTTCCAGCAAGGCCCCACGTGCCGTCTCTTGCCAACTGTCCCAGACATGGCCCCGACCAGGAGGCTGGGGCTTCCCGACCCAGCGGGGCTGTCCCTTGGGACCATTGCCATGGGGGGAGCCCCTGGTGGCCCCTGGCATGGTCCTGCCTTCATGGGGTGGTGGTGGGAACGTTAAAAGAACAAGGTGCCCCAACAGCAGCACACCGACAGCAGCATGATCCCACTAAGTGAGTCAGTAGGCTCGAGCCTGGCATCCCTTAATTGATTGATAGGCTAGGACTGTCAGCGCTTAAAGAGATAATTCAATTTATAAAATCCTATTAAGTAGTGAAAGATTTTTTGATTGTTGAATTGTTTCCTATGTTATGCAAGTCATTTTGGTCCCTCTCACTTGGAAACCCACTTCCCATTTGCGAGAGGGCTGGTGATGGAGTCGTTCCTCATCACCGGCTGATGCTCAGATTCTCAGCGCATGGGCAAGATGGGACCTGGGCAGCGAGAGCCAAGGAGATGCCCCAAGCCCACAGCATCCCTGTGTCCTACAGCGTCCCAGTATCCCGTGGTGTCCTGGCATGTGGGACCATCCCTGCCGCTTTCCCGTGACTCTCATCTCAGGCACAGGGAGGGCAGCAGCCCCCTCCTGGCACCCCAAACCACCCCATCTCCCACGGGTGTTACCGTGCCCGGAGCAGCGCCGTGACCCAGCGGCTGCCAGTGGGGTGTACCCTGTGTCGGGGTGCCCACAAGGCCCCTGCCTCCCTGGCTGAGCCCCTGGGACGCAGAGCCCAGGCGCAGGTAGGAGGCCCCTGGGTTGCCATGTGGCAGCTGAACTTTCTATTTTCAGTGTGTGCTCTTTGTTTCCATCCACCACCCCCACACTGATGCAAACTCCCCTCTTTGGTTTGTTTCCATAGAAATCCTCAGCTGTAAATCCTTAAGTAACTTTTTTTTATTTATAGTGTGCTATTAATGTCCTTTCAAGCCGAGGACTCCAGGAAATGAAATAATAGAAAAGGCACCACTTTGAAATGCATCCAGGCATTTATTGTTAGTAAGTGAAAAAGTAACATGAGCATTTGAAGAAAATATTGGCAGATAAATTGGGTTTTAAAGCAAATATAATTGGATATAATTTCTGCTTCATTCGGTTAGATATTTATTGTTTTATTGACTTATTTACTTTTATTTACAATAAGAAGTTTAAACTGAAATTTAATTTTGTTGATATAAATATACTTTTTCATAGAAAATTTGGCATTTAAAAATGTTATCTAAGACGTTACTGGCTTTGATAAAAGCACACAGCTTTTGCAAGGGTTTGTTTTAAATATTTCCAATCTCAGTAAATATGAAATAGCGTATATAATCATCATTATCATAACAATTAGCATTATTCTAATTAATGGGCAGGGCTAATGGCAATGCATCCACATGGAAAATCTGTGCTTTCTGCATATTTGAATCCTTCCCACAGTTTTTGCTGAGATCTACAGAATTTGAGCTTCTCCTTAGGAAAAGCCCTACCCAAAGCAGAGGGCTGCCAGGGCTCCATCCCTTTTGGGGTGAGGATGAAGCCTTTTCCCTGCAGTGGGCTGGGGACAGAGGTCTCATTTTCTTAGCAGCCAGACAGACTGATTCGGCAGCACCATCGGAGGCAGACGCTTTCCATTAATCTTCATGGAGAGGGTCAGCCATCAGGAGATGTCACCAGGAGGCTGCAGTGCCACCGCTGCTGGGGGGACACGCTCCTGGGGCCTCGGTGGCAGGGAGCAGGCAGCGCCGGGCTCCTGGCAGCTCAGAGCTGGGGGGCTCAGCTGCTGGGGGTCCCTTTTTTCTGCTGCCACGTGGTCGACAAGGCGGCCCTGGTGCTTCCAGGCACTGCTGCAACTTGCCGGCAGAACCTGCCAGAGCCTGCCAGCAGTGCGGGCTGTGCCCGAGCCACGGCGCCGTGTGCCACCTGTGCCACCTGTGCCACGAGCCGTGTTCTCTCCCTGGGTGTTTCAGCCAGGCGCCGGTGTGGCATCTCCCTCTGGTCGGCGGTGGCCTCGCCAGGGCGACAGCGCCCAGGCACCGGGCATGCTCCTCCACAGCAAACACAGCCGTTTCCCTGGCAACTGGTTTTCCAAACTCTGCTCCGGTGATGAGCTCCCCAGTCACGCGCTGGCCTGTGCCAATGGGACACGGGGCTCCCCTGCTCTGCTCCCCAGGAGCCGCAGCGCGATGGGGAGCAGGTGCTTGCCGGAGCTGCTGCCCCATGACTGTCACTTGGGTGCTCCTGGGCTGGCTCCTCCTGGTATTAGGAGGACTCGCTGATTTTCAGGGTGTCATGAGCCCTCCTGTCCCCCGTGGGATGCAGCGGCATGACACCCCTGTGAACGATGGGCTGCGTTCGTCCCGGGGACCCCCAAAGACAGCAGGGAGAGCTCGAGCCCCTTCCCCTGCCCTCCCTAGCCCCTCTGCTGGGATGACCAGGCACTGTGCCAGTGTGGGGGGACCTTTTCACCATGTGAGCACTCGGTCATTAGGACTGAGAACAGCCCAACTCGTAACAGAGATTCTGCCAAACGACCTCCAGATGGTAATGGTTTTTGGATTCAAACCAGCCCTCCAGAGGTGAAAGGCTGCGTGCTCCATTACCAACCCCCTGAGTCACCCGGTCCCCCTGAAATATGTCATGCACACTTCAAACCTTTCCGTTTTTATAGGCAGATTTAACTGCTGCACATAACAGCTTATATCAACAACATGCGAAAAAAATGTCTTACGAAGAACAGGCCTGAAACGGTAAATATTTAACAGGTCCTTTCTGTCCTTTCCTTATATGTATTAAAATAATTAGTTTAACAAAGAGGACTTTGTTCCCCTGTGTTTGAGCCACGACAGTGTCTGGCGCAACAGTACAGCTGTAATTCAGTCTTGGGGTTTTGCTGGCATTTATACACGCTGCTTTGAGCTGCTCTCCCAGTTTATAGTGTCAGCAGAACATCTTGATTGAATTACAGCCTTGTATTCAGTTAGGAGCCATGTATTATTCTAGATGCAGTTGAGTTGTAGGTATCTGTCTGTGCTTATTTGGGGAGATAGACCCTCAGGAAAATGAGGAGACCAGATGTGGGACAGGCGCTCCTGGCCCTGGTACCGTGTGGCAGAGAGCCCCAAGGTGCCTGCCCTGCCCACAGCGGCTTCAGGCAGGCGAGAGGGTGGTGGCGAGATCCTGTCCATTGCCCTGGTGGTGCCCAGCACCCTCCGGGCCCGTGGGACCAGTGCCAGGCATTTGGTGCCACTGCCTGGTGTCCTTTCCTCCCACCACTGGTCTTAGCCTCCTAAATCTGCCTGCTTAGGGCTGGCTTTGAAAAAAAAAGCACCAAACAACAGGTTTCTCACCAGCCTGTTGTGCACATTTATTTTCCTCCAGCCAGCCTGAAGTTCAAGCCCTTCCAGGCCATGCACCGGAGCCACGGCAAGGCGTGCAAAGGGGGTTTGGTGGGTGAGCCCCGCAGTGGGTCCATGCTGAACCTCACAAAGCGGCGCCCACCCGCGGCAGACCCCCCCTGGGACCCGCAGCAGGCACAGGAATTGGTCTCAGAGAGGAAGCAGCACCTTCAGTGTCCCTGGTGAACCTTCTGGTTTCAGCCCCTTATTCCGTTCTGGGAGGCAAGAGGAAATCCTGTTCTGCAGCACCACTGGCATGCACCACCAGCGGCTGCCTCTGAAAAAGAGCCACATCAGTTCAGCTCATCTCTTAATTAAAACTAAAACTAGAGTCTGGAAAACAGGATGGGAGGGACGAAGCCTCAGGAAGGGGTCCAGGGTGTGCCATCAGGAGGGAGAGCAGCCCCAGCCCCTGGGGACAGCGTGGAGCACTAGGTGCCTGATGTGCAAGAGGGTGGCAGAGGGGACAGAGCTCTGCTGAGTGTCCCATGCAGCTCAAGTCTGTGGGGAGCGGCTGGTGGCCTCTGCACAGGCTGCAAGGGGCTGTTGGTGTTTGTGAGCTAGAGGGTGGCGGATTTGCCTCAGTGTCCAGCATGGGTGCTCTGAGCAGGGAGTGCCCAGGGCGCCCGGCTACAGGTACTGTACGTGCGTGGCTCCTCCCTTGAGAAAGGCAGCTGAAGGGCAGCAATGAGGCTATGAGCTTCGCTGCCTTTGCAGGAGGGAAGAGCACGTGCACGGGGAGGAGGGTCACTCCCATGCAAGGGAAGTCCCAAGGGCCGTTGGGTGCTGGCGCTGCTTCCTGCCTTTGTCCGCACCCACATGCGCGCCCCGGGATGTGGCGGCAGTGTCCCTCATCAGCCATTGCTGTAGGAATGTCCTTCCCCTAATTTGTCTTATTAATCAGAGACAGCACATTGATCAGTCATCATGAGAGCTGGAATAATTGCAGACTCAAAATAGCACAGATTTAAATGTTTCAGATGATCACCTCTTGCCTTGGAAATACTCATGCTGGCGTAGCAGCAGGGCCGGGTGCTCAGCAAGCCCTCCCTGGGAGTGCCATGCAGGAAGGAGAGGAAGCTGTCAAGTGGGCAAGCCCGCGTTTCCAGCTTGGAGGGGGGGGAGGTGGTGTCCAAAGCCCCATGCTTCGCAGGAACCCGTGTGGGATAAATGGGCGGGCGGCACGATGGCCTGGAGCGCCAGGACGAGATCTGGCAATGCAGGCTCTCGGGGATGCCCTGTTTCAGCAGAGCCCACCCAGGCAATGGCTCCTGGGCTCGTGGCTCCTTTTATTTCCACCTCTGTCAGCTCTGGCACACGGGCACCTCCACCCTCACCACGGGAGCCCACATTAGCTCTGCCTCCATAATGGGTTTCCTCTCTCATCTGCAATGCCAACATTTCCAGTAGGATCTATATCTTTCCATAGGCAGTTTGTTTCATCACAGTAACATAATAATGTGCTGAGAAGAGCTCATAGTTGTGAATTAATGTTTAAAAGCTCTCACTTTTGGGTTGTTGAAATGAATGTTAATTTGACAAATGGCAGTCATTGGGATTGAGACGGCATTAACATGGAAATAAGAGTTAACCTCCAGCAGGGCAGATACAAGGTGAGATGAGCAGACGCTGCAGAAGCTGTAGTTTTTCACCTGATGCTCATACTGTAAATACTGCCAGTGTCCTATCTATTTATAGAACTGTAATTTAAAGGCTAGTTCAGGAAAATCTGAATGACATCTCCTTAAGAGAAGCAATCGTAGGGTATCTTGGAATATGTCAGGCAGCTCTCTTGCTTTCTCTCTCAAAAATACTCATATGTCCACTAAATCAATTTGCCTTTCTCTTGTAACTGCATTTGCAGGGCCATTCTTTTCCATTTTCTGTCACTGTCATACACTAATTCGTGTCACACTGCGGTGCGGGAGGGCCCAGCCGCCAGCTCCACTGCACCAACACTGGCATGGCTCGCCTCGTCCCTCCTGGATGTACAGCCAGCTGCTGGGCTGGCGAGGGTCCGAGAGGTCCTGCGCTTCGCTCCAGGGCTGAGGGTCCCACCCTGGCATGAACACTGGCCCCTGGGAACCACTCCTCCCATGGATGCTGCTCTGCTTTCTGGGTCCGGGAAATGTATGTCTGCAAAAGCTGATTACATATGGCAGTGCACCTTCAGGTGTTATCTTCTGTGCTTTTTTTCCTAAGGATATCCACAAATTGGGTTTTTATTTTGCCCTGTTTTCATGCTTTTTCCTTCAGTTTTCACTTAGGAGGAAGGAAGAGACTTTTCAAATAGGAAAAAAAAGCATGCCAAACCCCTGACCTAGGTCCACAAAGTTTGGAACAAGAAGAATCTTGAAGGACACTATTTTCCTGAAAAAATCTTCCTTTTGGAATAAGCCATTTTCATTGAAAACAGGAAAACATAATGCAAAAGCAATTTTTTCACTGGATCAGCACATAGTGCCATGCACAAGTCCCTGGCTTGCATCCCATGTGTGATTCCTTGTCCTGGATCCCTGCCCCAGGGGGTGTTGGAGCTGGGCATCAGACTGGAGATGTGCGCTGCAGTAGCTGCCACCTCTCTCCTCTTGGACTCTTCTGAGGGGCTGTCCAATAAATTTTGGCTTTATGTGTGTCATGCAATAAAAAAACAGCAGCAAAAAACCTCTACCCAAAGTTTTCCTTCTCAGTTTTGAGACCAGGCTCTTCTCTCCTCTGTTTTTCCTTATCTTTGGCTAGGAAATCTCATTCTCCGTGGCAGACATCACAGCCTCCTTCCCCCGGCCAGGGCTCGGATGCAGTGCAGATGCTCCCGCGCTGCTGCCTTGGCCGTGGCCTGTGGCCACCCTGAGGTGCACCGGGGGAGGAGGGCTCCCTGTCCTGGGGTGGCAGGGCCAGGTCTGGCTCCACAGCCTGCAGGGACACATGAACAGGAGCTTCACTCTGCCCAGACTGGGCTCCTTTCCATGCAGGGGGTGCAGAGCTGTCCCCCCTCCCTGGCTCCCCAGACCTGCACTGGCAGAAGGCAGCTGTGTTTTCATTGTGAGCAGCAGTGACAAGACTGGGAGCTGCATCATGTAACCCTTCCCTCTGCGGAGACGCTCCTCTGCGCTGGGACAGGGGATGGGTGGGGGAAGGGGGTGCCTGCTGCCCTGCAGAGCCCTTGCTGCATACAGGTGCCGTGAGCACTCGGTGTCCCCAGAGAAGAGGCTGCTCCCGCCAGCCCCATGCAGGGCTCTGTCGCCAGAAAGTGCCTGGCCCTAACACTGGGGCTTGGTGCTCGTGTATGTCCACATCCTTACTTTTCAGCCTGCATTCGTGTGTGTCTAGTGTTTCAAACCAAGATACTGCCAAAGCCCTACGTCCTGGGAATAATTAGAGCAGAAAATCCAGGGAAAAGTACTCTGAGCCTAGGGCAGTGGCTCTTGAGTGGAACTACCCCCACGCAGAGATCTTCTAATGGGACACATACCTGAGTCACTCCCCTCTAAATGTGCTTGACTTGCTAGCCACGCTGACCCATTTAAACAGGGCTCCAACAAGCCACCGATCTCCTGACCTCTTCCAGGAGGTAACATTTAGTTTGTCCCTAAACAAACAAGAGGAGAATTTGACATCCATTCTCTCCACTTCTGGTTTTTGCAGCCGCTGTTTTTTAAAAGTGAGGTGAAGACGGGTCTGTAAACCAGACAATCTCAATCCAAAACCAGCAGCTTTTTTTTTTTTTTTCCCCAAATTGTTTAATGTTTTGAAATGTTCCTTCCATCTCCAGACACAAATATCCTGACTTGCAGCTGGGAAACTTCCTTCCAAGTTGTTTTGTTTGTCAGGTTCAAGTACAAATTTTCAGTTAAAAACCTTCTTTCCTTGACTCTTAATAGTTACTGGCCAACAAATGAAAAAGCGGAAAGGGAGTGAATTACATGACCTGTCTCTTTTTGTTTATTAAGAACTTCTTTCCAGCGTCTGATTCTTACGGAAATATGGTTTCAATTTTCTCTTTGAATTGTGGATCAAGAAATGTTGCCAATACATATTTTTCTCTGTCAAAATTTCATTTAATCTGGAGTCTGTAGATGTCTTGAGAGCCATGTCTCCTCACTGGGTTATTACCGTGTGCGCCTGTTGTCATGTTAGTTTTCAATTGGAATCACGTTTGTTCTGGAAAGAGACGCCAGCGCTGGCCCGTTAGCAGAGAAGCCAAGGGTGGGTGCCGGCCCCTGCATCCCCTGCAAGGTCTGGGGTGCAGGGCTTGCTGCTGCTTCAGGTCCCCATGGGTCCCCTCCTCTGTGGGACCTGGCTTCCTGGTGGAGGAGCACTGACACTGGCAGGTTGAGACCCACCAAATGCGTCTGCGGAGCGTGGGCGAGCCCCCGGGGCAAGGGCAGGCTGGGAGAGCATCACTGCTGGGCCCCTGCCAGCTGCAGCTCTTGAGGCCCTTCGGCTAGTGCCTGAGCATGGCTCCTAGATGCGATGCTGGGCTGCAGGACCTGCATTCGCAGCTGCCGCTCCCTGGGCAGCTGTTGCGATGGACTGCCTGCACGCCCTTGGCTCTGGCTCCGCGTGATGGGTAAATGCGGCTGCTTCTGATGGGGCCATTTGGCCACACATCCATCGTTAGTCCCAGTGCAAACCTGATGGTCTTTCACTGTTTTCTGGTCATGCATGATGCACACAAATTCCTCTGTAAAGGTGCAAATGGCCCCACAGAGACAAATGTCTAGTTGAGGATATGGTCAATTTGAGTTTATTCAGACCAGGGCTTTTTTAAGAAGTTTGATGAAAAAGGGTAATTTTAAAAGGTGAACAGCATTCCTTTGCTTGCTGGATCACGCCACCCTGCTGGGACCTTAGGAGCGAATCAGGTCCATGAGACGATGTCACCCGCTTTGCTGAGGGTGAGCACCCTGCAGCAGCGCGTGGCCCTGCAAGAGGAGGAGAGTCTTTATAGCCTGGCAATGGCTGCAACATCACATACATAACCCAAACACACAAATGGCAACAGTGGCTACAGCTATGACAATTTATTCCTTCTGTTATTATGACTTCTCTTGCAGGATTACAGTTTCTCAAGATATTGCTCTGGCCCAGCACTTCTCTTGCATTGTGAAACAGCACACTCCCTTGCAGTTAGTCGTGGCTATTTCAGACTTTCAAAGGATAAACCTTTCTCATCTAAATGAGAAAAGGGAAGAAATGACTCACAGCCTCTCCCCATCCCCTGAAAAGAGCTTTTTCTGATGGAACTGGAATGCTGGAAATAATCCAGAGGAATTCAGAAAATGAACCTGTCAGAAGAATATTTTAATAAACCCCCTTTTTCAGCCGCTGTATCAACAACTCACACTCTTCCCTTGTCATCTGAAGGAAGCCGAAGCAGCCTTCAGAGAACAAAGCTGGCGGGGGGGCTGGACCCTGTAGCACCGCCAAGGTTTCCCAGGGCATAGCTGTGCCTCTGTCTCTTCCCCCTAAGTACCCAGAGGTTACACGTGGTGTATCATGCTGCTAAACTGCGTGTGGGACTTTCAGTACAGACCTTCGCATGGGACTTTGCAGAGGCCACGCCAGGGGCCGGTGCATCCTCCTGGTGCATGTGGTGGGAGCACTTACCCTGGAGCCACTTGGCAGATGGGTGAGCCGTGCGGGGTGCGTGCAAACCTGGGTGTGATGCCAGTCCCTCCTTAATGGTGCTCCAGGTGTCCATACTGTGCCGGCAGGGCGAGGGCAGGGCTGAGCCCCATTAGGTCTCATATCCAGATATGGTCTGCAGTGCAATTCCAGGCAGAAGGTTCCGCAGCAACAGGTAACGGCCACAGCACCCTGGCCACTGTGTCAACCATGTCGCTGGCCCAAATGGCTCTATCTAGCAAATGGGCCAGTATTGCAACAACTCTGGGGAGCTGCTGACATTGCTCTGCTGGCCACAGCGACCCTCAGGAAGCCACCCCATCTCCCTGGTGCAGAGGCTTGCAGGACTTTCCCTGCAGGGGGCTATAGCCTGGCTGTGGAGTTGATCCCACTGGCCCCGTGCAGGACCCACGCTCGTGGGGCTGGGTTGCCAACATCAGATCTGCCGCAAGCGGTTAGGCTCTGGAAGAAAACCGGGTACCCAGGTGTGCTGTGAGGTGTAGCAAGAACATGATTGATACATGAACAGAGTGCATTAAAGCTGTTAGTTTCATGTTACTTATTAGCAAATTTTCTCTCACCTCATCCTGTTTCTTGTGTGCTGCCTGTGCAAAGGTGGCTCACCTTATAAAGCCATCTTTCTCATTGTCCATGCTGCTTTTAAGTAACTGACACTCATGTTTTAAAGAGAAATCAGCAAAGACTGCATTAGACAAAATGTATAATGTGGCAGCAATTTGCAAAGTATGGTTTCTAAAATAGACCTTTCCATCTGCAGAGATTCAAAGATCCCAAAGAAATTCAGGAAGCAGAACTACTGGAAGAGGGTCTGGCTGACTGCAGTAGCAAATTAGCCACATATGTGCTGTGTAATGTAGGAGCAAGCAAATATTGGGGTCACATTGAAGAAGTAGCACATCAGAGAACAAATAAGTTAAAGGAGCTCTGCTATTTGTTGCATTGAGTCCTGGATACCCGATAGCTCAGAGTTAGATATTTCAGAAAGGACCTAAAAATTAAAAAAAAATGCTTTGAAACTGCAATTACCAGAACACAAGAAAGCAAATCTACTTGTTCTTCTGGGGTTTGATGGCAGCTGGGAAGGATGCAAGGGGAAAAAGCAAACACCCAGCCTGCTCTTCCAGCTAGAGAGGGAGCAGCTGGGAGCTGCAGGTATGCCCGTCACACTGCTGTGTTGGCTCGGGACTCTCGGTGTGGGGAGGGCAGCAGTGGCAGCAGGAGAGCACGGTCAGGAGCAGACGGAGGGTACGGCTGCCTCATGCTACAAGGAGGAATCACCAACAGCGTGCAAGGCGCCTGGCCGCTCCAGCCTGTGCCTATCTAGACATGCTGTTGAGTGTCTCAGTCCTTGCATGGAGCCGTGCCTCAGCTGGGAGATCGGTTGTGTAAGGAGCAAGGTATCCTTATCAATGTGGAAATTCATTTCCTGGTGTCAAGGCTGCGAGGGCGCAAACAGATAAACTGGGAGTCTTCTTCTGGCAGTGTCTGTGGCAGAGCCTGGGATGGATAGAAATGTCCGTCACTGCCAGAGGGGAAGGCACCCGTCCCTCTCTCCCGCAGGAGGTGTCCTGGGGTGGCAGAAGCTGCTCAGCTGGAGCTGGCGATGGCAGCAGTGGCTGGGATGAGGCAGTGGGCAGAGTCCTGGTGGGAGGGAGGTCACCCCCACCCTCGGGAAGAGAGAGCAGGCATCCATCTCCTGCCTGGCAGAGTGGCACGGGGAGAGGCGTGGAGGAAAAGGCCACTCTGGGGCTGGCCTTGGTGTGGCTCATTGGGTCGGCAGAAAGCTGGGCCCATGGGGACTCCTGGTGTGCCCGGAGCATGTGCTGGAGGCTCCCAGCTCCCAGTGTTTCCCTACCTGCGCCTGGGCAGCTCCATGCCATAAATTAAAGGGGAGCATCTTGAAGGAGGCTTTAATCAAAAGTTAGGGGTTGCAGCCAGCATGTCACAGTTCCTCATTAGATTGCCATTATAATGCTCTGTAATTGGAAAGACGTTAATATTGACAGTGTTGTGAAGAATGTCCTGCTTCTCCTTGCATGCATGGATTTGATAGAGTTGAATAATGGAGCAGATATGATGGATTAGAAAAATTCCCCAGTTAAGGTCCCTAATTATAGAGTTTTACCTGCCCAATTAAGGTGGAGTACTTGAGAAAAAACTAGACACTGACTCTCTCCAGGCACCCAAGTGCTCTGTGAAGTACCAGCAGCCACAGCAGCCGTGGACCGGAGAGTTACTGGAATTTTATCCTACTTGAAATGTTGCCTTCTTAAATGACCCTGCAGCGTGAAGCCAAAATCTGCTCAGAGGCCAAAGTAGCACCAGCAAGTCCTGCTCCTCGACACAGTCTGAGCTGCACCACTACTTTAACTTGCCTGGATGCGGATTCAAGAAGCAGGAGTGACCCAAAACAGCCCCCACCATGCACCACAGCCCAAGTTTCCTTTGCCCTTTTTTCACAAATCTGAGTGATTCTGGGAGGGAGAGCTGGCGGTGTGGCTGCTGTGTCAGATGGAGTTGTGCGAGACAAGTTTCAGTGGCAGGACCCACCGCCCCAACCTCCAGGCAATGCAGCAGGAGCAGGGGCTTTACATTGCTTCCCCAGACAAGAAATTATGATTTTTACTTTCTGGTTTTGTAAGATATTTTGCAAAATGTAAAGATAAAAAGGCCACATCAAACCTAGTCAGAAGGGGAAGCGTGTGAAGTGTTGCTCAGACGAGGGGAGCACAGAATGAGGCTGGGCAGGACGTGGGGCTGGCAGCAAGGACCCCCTCCTGGCTACGGGCACCACGCCAGCCCCACTGCCAGCACCCCCACGCACCCGCCTGACGCCGGGCTGGAAACCCCAGCAAGGCAGCCCGAGGCATGCCAGCTCCTGGGGGACACGGTGCTTCAGGGCTGCAGTGCAGACCCTGAGTGAGCTCCAAGTCTTGAAAATTCAGTATCTTAAGCATTCTAGAGATATACTTTTTTTGAAGTAAATAATAATTTAGCTGTCTGCAGCCTCAGGATGAATCATGGCAGTTTTTCTTTAACCATCTTATAAAAAAAAGGGGCAAAGTTGGTCACAGAGGAGCCAGTGGGTGACACCCGCAGTGTCTCTTGGGTGACAACTGCCACCACAAAAGGACAGGTATGGCAGCACAGACCCTGCTCACCCCACTCTGGAGGAATAGCTGGCTTGTTACTGTAGAGAAAATTTTAGTATCCGAGTCTCCCTGTAATCCCTCCCTGTACTGGTGGGACAATTATCCCATAAATTAGGAAATAAATATTCTGCTTGGGCTCTGGAGTTTGTAACTATTTACCCAAGGTGTGCTTTCTTCTCCAGAGATATTCCTGCTAGGCTGCTGAGGGATGGAGACGTGCCTGTGCTTTTTTCTGTGCCCCTGCCTCCCTTTCATCTGCTCTTGTGATGAATGGTAGGGAAAAACTACCCAAGCCTGTCTGTTTTGGCTTAGATCAGCTTTTCTTCTCATTATAATTTAAGTCTTTAAGGGTCTTCAGTAGGAGCCTGTAAAAGTCAGATCATTCATTCCTGTTGACGCCATGTGTTTCATGGCCATTCGGGCCGTGATTCATGTGGCGGTGCCCGGGACGCGCCTCCTTTGTGCCGCGGCAGAACAATGCCTTTGTGCGCCGTGCTGGCGCGCCCGGCCGGGCAGCAGAGAGTTAACCAGAAAAATCTTGTAATAGCTGAAAACTATGGATTGAGCAAAATCTCCCTGTCAGCTCTCTGTGATTTTGCTGAGAGCACTTGGACATGCTGGCATTGGATTTACAAATTGAAAATCATTAATAATTCTAACCAGGCTGTGATAAATCTGAGATCAGTCTCGATGAACCTGGACACCATTTCATAAATCAAAAAGATTACTTAGGAATTTTTTAAAATCTGACGTCAAAATGTCATGGTTACTAATGGTTTTTGTAGATCTCTTACAGTGATATATCATTTATCTACGCTACATCTAAAATGTGACACCAGGGCAGAAATGTGATGTCTTTAATACCATGAATACATTTTATCCCATAATAAAGGTATTAACAACTTCTTGCTGTGACTTGTACTTGAAGTTCTGTGCCTGATTTAGTGCTATTGTTATCATATTAACTGTTTTCCCCCCCAGATATGTGCAGGCAAACTGTTGCTTATTTTACGTGGCGACGGACTGACGACCCACCGAAGCAGAGGAGGGGATTCCTCTGCCCGGGCTCTTCATCCCAGCTCCCCACCTCCTGCGGCCCCAGGGACCCGGGCTCCCCTGCACGGCACAGCCTCCCAGTCTGGCACTGGCGGGATGCTCAGCGGGACCGCTGGCTCGCAGGGCGACCTTCTGGGACAGGGCTTGTCTTCCTGTGGGGACTGCAAGGCACCGAGGGCAGGAGGCTGTGGGAGCACAACTGGACGTTATTCAGTATGTGGCCTGGGTGAGCATCGGTGGTAGAGACATGCAACATGGTGGTGAGAAAATGCCAGAGCTGGAATGGAGCTAGCAAGCAGGCATGGATCACAGTCCGGAGTTTTGGTTTATATTGGCTCTTACAGAATTTTTCCACTCCTTTAAAGTGGGCTGTTCTGAGAACAGTTTACAAGACTTATGGAATAAAACTCCAACAAATAATCTCCAGAAAATACCCTTCAAACCACTTTTTCAAACTGATTACTGAGGTAATGCTAAAAAACATCACTGAAGATGGAGGTAAGGTCTAAAACAAGGGAAGAAGCTGCAGCTATGCCACTGCTTTGACCCTGGAATCAGGCACAAATGTTATGCTACATAGGTTGGTTTGGATGCCCTGATCTCCTCGGTGAAGCTTGGTTTGTGCTGTAGGATGGTTTTGTAATATGTTAGCTCTGACTCAGAGGGACAAACAAAAACCTTGAGGCAGTGGAAAGTCTGCTGGAAGCAAGCGGCAGCCAAAGGTCCTGGTCCAAACTCACCCTGAGCACATGTAAACCTAGTCAGGCAACTCAACAAACCATTAAAATATCAAAACTTCATGTTAGAAGGAAGCCTAACACACATTGTGGAAATGCATTTCTCATTTTGGAAGCAGCTTTCTTTGTGCTCGCATTGCAAATGACATGGGAGTGCGGAGGGTCTGCAGCCCGGGCAGCCGCCTAGAGCCGGGCAGTGCTGAGGCTGGCTTTGCCCAGCTCTGTGTGTGTGCAGGGGCACACGTACACGTGTGTTCCCGTGTCTCTCCACTTCTCACACTGAATCTTCAGTGCTTGCTGGCATGGGAAAATGCATAGGCCACAGATGTTATAGCACAGTACAACGCAACTTCCGACAAAGGATTTTTGTGTTATAAATGACTTTCGGAGATTTTGCTGTAAAAAGTTACATTTCTTTGGTGCATTCTTTTAAAAAATGAATGGTTCAACTGTCAAAATTTAAAGAGTCATTCCCAGTCTCTTCCCAGTGAGTCAGAAACATGCTGCAGGAGCATACAGCCTCCAACGCTCTGGGCGTAGCTAAAGAGCTATCAGAGCCTAACAGGTAGCTGAGGAATTTAAAGCAAAGCTTTATGGGGAGAGATTACATTCAGAGGTGAACAAATGGTGGTACCAAGCCTATGCAAAGTAAGTGACAAAATGTAAAAATCCTCCCCGCATTTTGAAGGAAAATATATCTTTCTTTCTGCGTGGTTCCTATGAAAAATAGGCTTTTTTATTTCCTTTTTTCATGCTAGGAAATTAATATTTGCCTTTAAAAAAGATTTGGTGGAGGTTTTCGTGAAGGTCATTAGCAATCTCGCTGGGGAATAAAGAAGGGAGTGATTGAAATCTGCATGGGTTTGTTACTCATTTGTGGCTTTGCTTTACACGTAACATTTTTATTAAGAAAATAATACTTTGGGGCTGGTAATTGTGTTGCCAGCTGGGCTGGGGAGGGGAGAGGAAGAAAGCAGAGCACTGAAACCTACTATTTATGTCCCTGCTAGGTACAATTCCAGGCAGGTATATATATGGTAAATCTCCTTGAGCTGTCCCCAAAGTCACCCTGAAGTGCCGCAACTCTTCCCGGCGTTGAGCGTGTTCCTCTGGGGCTGCAGCTGGTGGCGGGGCGAGGCAGCGGGTCTGGGGTCTGGCTGTGCTGTGGGTGAGCGTGGGCACCGCGGCGGATGGGCAGCCCCAGCCCTGCTGACGTGGCTGCAGGGGTGGGTGCTGCAGCAAAGCGGGGTCCGGCCGCACGAACCTTCGTCCCCTGGAAGGGGACAAATAACCCCAGGACCTCCTGGAAATGCCAGGCACTTTTGCAGCAACTTCTGTTTATCAGGTAGTAAGGTCACCTGTTTTTGTTCCATTTAACCCCAAAATACCTGCGGTTAGGATTCAGGCTGTAAAATCCTGGTTTTGCTTGCAAGTCTTCTTAAAAATTAGCATAGCACAGAGTAGATACAATCTGAAGTTGGCTTGTAAAATCTTTTGGAAGGATCATTAAGGGTATTTCATTATCTCCATATTGCCAAGGTCAGGCTGTCCATATTTCCTCTTTAGTGCTGCGATGGGAATATGCCGCGACTGTGGTATAATAGACCAGAAAATGTCCACACTGGGAATGATGGTAAATCAATAAAAACTCATCAATATAACTCCCACTTTCCCAAGGTACTGCAAACAGCCTCAAGTTTGTAATTTACTTACGTATCTTCACCTTTTTCCCAACATTTTTTACACCAACTTCTGAATTTTTTGTCTGTGTAAAATCTTTATGAGAGACAATATATATAAGGGATAAAATGCTTTATTGAAAAGATTATTGATTTTTAGGCCAAGCTGCTTGTGCAGCAGCTCCACGCTGCTCTCCCGGCAGGGAGAGCTAAATCTGAGGGGCTGAGGCAGCCAGGTGGGAAGCAAGCAGATGCGGGTATGGCAGCATCGTGGGAGAGCTGGGGAGACCATCTCCTGCCTGCCCGGCGCACGGCGACAGGGCAGCTTGGCAGATAGGGGAGAACAGAGGTTTGCCAAGCCACAGACACGCTGCAAAAGGGAGAGGGAGAACTGCACGGCTCAGGCACAGAGAAGAGGGTTATCTTCAAGTTATCTCTCAAGACTGATCATTAATGTATTATGGCTGTGCACTGTGCTGTACAGTCACCTGAGCAATACCAGACATGCTTTAGTCTTGCTTCAGTGTGCTTCTGCCTAAATCCGCGCTGCCTGAATGCTCAGACCAAGCCCAGTGCCAGGGTGGCTGCTCTTATCCGGCACATCCCATGGTGGAAGTGGGGAGCAGCAGCCGACAGCTCCCCATAGTGCTGCTGGGGCTCAGGCATGTGCGTTGAAGATCGGAACAGCGCTTTGGCGCTTTAGGAGCCTCAGTAAAACCTCGAGCAAATAGAAGCTGAGGGGCAGTTGCTCCTCCTTTCTCCATAGCACCTTGCTTATACCCTTCTTTCTACCTTCTTCCATTTCTCAATCTTTTTATTCATCTACTTTCCTCCTTTTTTTCCTACTCTCCACTTACTTTGTTAAAAAAACTCCAACCCAAAAGCATAAATACACTATGTCTTTTTTAGGCTGACAAAGGGACATCCTCATCATGCAGCATATCCTGCCATGGACAGCTGGACAATGGCTCTGGGTTCCTTCCCCGATGCTCACATAGCCAAGGTCCCTGAGGACACGAACATGAGGCTCACGGGGTGCTGGGTGTCTCAGCTGAAAACAAGGAAGCCTGCAACAGTGCACATGATCCATTCTGATTTTGAGAATGCTGAATCCTTTATTATGAGCCAACCACTGAAATAAAACCAATCCCATTTTATTAAAAGCCCAAAGACACAATTAGATCTTGCAGATTATGTAAATGATGTATAACTCTCTGACTGTTGGCAATTTGCTGCATAGACCTCTATGCTGCAGCATTTGGGCAGCCCTGTCTGAACACCGGTTAGAGACCCTTACCCCCTTGCATAGCTCTGGAGCCTGAAGCCCTGATAAATATTCCACAAAATACGAACAGCCTATTTTCTCTTGCTACTCTGACCTTTTCCCCAAGACATTAGAATGTATTTTTTTTGCCAGGTACTGTATGCTTATCCCCAGGGGTCAGGGACCTACAGGGCTCTATTAACTGTCACTGGGTTTTTTTTCCTGATGTCTGAGTTTACCCATAGCTAAGCTAATGTACTGAAGAGAGTCTTGGCAGGGGCAATAGACATTGTGTCACTGAGGGCATAAAGGCCAAGGAGTGGATGGAAAAACCTGGTGGTGAAACTTAATCAGCAAGTAAAGACCTGAAGCCAGACGGCATATGATCAGAGGGACCCCACAAATACTTACTGGAAACAGAGGGGGCTGCTTTCCCTTTCCCCCTCTGCTCCTTGGCCCCATCACCCAGGGTGGGCAGTTGGGAGGCAGAGGGTGCTGCCACCAGTGCTTGCCCAGGATGGAGCACCCAGAGCAGCATCCTTGCACAGAGCGCCCAGCTCTCGGCTTTGGGGTTGCTTGCAGTGCTCAGGCACTCGTCTGGGGGATAAGTGCCTTCTCTCATTCTGTCCTCTATTTTCTCATTTTTGACTTTTATGGTTTTTCATTTACAAGTCTAATCAGAGAGAGGCAGCAGGATGGAATAGTGCAATCATTCAACATAGATTAACAATAGAGTCAATGGCCTACAAGTGTTTGCAGCATCCCCCAGTGCAAGCTCCTTCAGCCAGGAGAGATTCCAGGAGGCTAAAGCAGGAGCCGCAAATACAAAGCTATTGCTTGAAGACCTCAGCTAAACACACCTGCCCTCCAAACAGACCAGCATTTCCTCCAGGAGCTCTCCTTTCAGGGAGTTTTCAGGCCAGCCACCAAAGGCAAGGGAACCATCTCATATCATCTGTTTTGGAGGAAGTTTAAATGCCACCACTGCTGTGGCCACAGCCCAGGCAAGCTGGCCTGAAGGCAGCTCACTGGGGGTGCCACTGACCCGGATCCACCGGGGCTGGATCGCTGCATTACCAACCAGATCCAACCGTGGCCGCGGTCCCACGGTACGCGCTGCTGGGAGCGCGGCTTCCCAAGCTGGGTGTGCTCATGCAAGCAGCCCTGAACAGCCCCTCGGGGCTGCCCTTCACAGTTCTACAACCACACGATTAAGGTTTTAATCTCCAAACCTGTTTGTTTGCGGGAAAGAGAAAAATCTCATATAATCATACTGGTAAGAACACATATTACTGTTTGAGTGTGTAAATCCCTGTCAGTGAGGCCCTGCAGAACCTAACACCCAGCTGTGGTGTGTAATTTCAGCCCACTGCAAAGGTAATTAAGGGCACAATTCAGCAAAGCATTAAAAACCTGGTTTTTGTTTTGTTTTATTTTAAGCACTTGCATAAGCACTGTATTGAATCAAGACTTAACACTGTGCATCGTTCCTTCATGCAGGGCTGGCATAGCCAATACGGCACCGGGCTGTGAAGCCGCAGCATGTTACAAGGTGCCTCCTGGCAAACCACCGTGTGGGTCCTGAGCCCTGCTGCCCTGGGCTGCGCCATCGCCACTGGAACACTGCGGGTCTGCCCATCCTCCTAAGTCATCCCACTCTGCTCTTGACACAAACTGGCTTTCAAAGCCTAACAGGCTAAATTTGTGTTTTTAAGAGCAGTCTAAAGTTAAAAGTAGATGGCATTTTGGAAGTGACTGCAAGGTAAAATTCAAACTTCCACTAGGTTTGTTAGCTATTGGAAACTACTTTGAATAGAGAGGTGTGCAAAAAAAGCTGCTAAAGAACACAGCTGGAAAAAATATGTCACATTTTTATAACTGCTGTATACCTAATAAAATATAATAGATTTACTATCAGTTGAAGAATAGATTGGTAAACACGGTAAATTAACTCCTGTGATGAAGTTTATTAAACCTCAAGGCAGTGCCTACTGAGATAAGAAGGCTAGAAGTTATTGGAAATTCTGAGTCTGCCACCTTCCATCTTCCATGTTATTTTAGACTGTTGTTACCCAAAAAGGTGCAGGCTATGGTACCTGAATATATACAGACATGCCAGCTCCATGATGCGACTCAATACGCCTGGCCCATAATTTACCAGCTTTAACCCTCCTGTGAAATGACATCTATATAAATATTGTTAATAGCACTAACATAATGTTAAGTCAGGTTTTACTGGACTCCCTCATACACCCTTTGGATTTATTAGCTATAGGATTTGAAGTAAATTTTTATTAGCCCAAGTTAAACCCAGCTACCATGGGCTTGGCATTTGGGCTTTCTTTCCCCCATCTTTCTTCCTTTAGCTGAGCTTGGGCCCCCTTTTCGCAGCCCAGTGCTTCCTCCCTCAGACCGAAATGTCCTCGGATAAATCTTAAGGAATGAAATATTTATTAATTTTCCTAACCAGTGTTGGTCTCATAAATTACCAGGACTTTTTCATGAAATGGTTATTAACATCCATGGCTGTATGTTAATGGCTTATTGACCAAATATGGGATAATTAGACCCTAGGAGCACTGGCCACTGTGATCTATGAGAAGCAAATTTGGCCCTTATTACACCAATGACCTATTTAATATCTACTGATGAATTTAAGGTAGAATCACAGGCAGAATTTGTTTCAAGGATCTGCCCTCCAACTAATGAGGAGAAAGATTCTTGTATAAAATCTATCGATCCAGAAAAAAATACTAACAAAAATCATTTCTTGTAACTGATGATTAATTGGCTAAATACGTGTTAGACTGAGATACACCAAGAAACCACTGGTAACCAGATATTTCCTGGGATTAACAAGACAATGAGTCTGTCTGACTAGAGGGCCCTGTCTTCTCTCCCAGCTTTGAAGGATTTAGGTCCTAATTTATACTATGAGGATTTATACTAATATTTTAAAAGAATTTAAACATTTCTGCATGCTACAGTTTCAGGAACCACTGTTTAGACCTGCTGCAAATAAGCAAGCTGTGTTTGGTTTAAGTTCCTAAGCATGCTGCACGCTGCTCAAGGAGACCCTTTCCTCTGTCATCTTACAGTATTTAAAATAAAATTAAAGATAAAATAAAAGGAATCAAAGTGAAGCCAGAAAGGAAGTAATACGATCTGTTTGAAGTACTCTAACTATAGCCTCACTGTAGGAAGGATGCACAAGTCTGAGTGCAGTTTAAAAATTAAGCTGTGGATGGTTTTGCGCATACAAAAAAAATCCCTCAGCTGATCCGGCAAACTGATTTGCACTCTGGTCCTGTGACCCAGAAAGGCTTCTATAGAAACGTATGTACTTGGAGTTGTTACAGGATCATCTCAATCAGTGGAGAGGACCTATTAGAATTCCCCATTGTTTTGGATCCAAAGAAATGCCAACGTAAGCTGGCTCCGCGGTGCTGTGCCTTGCTGGGCGCTCCCCAGCCAGGCTCCCCTTCCACAGCTCATTGCTTAGTCCAGCTCCTAAAGCCCTGCTCTGGCTGCTTACCCAGCTCGCCTGCATCGCTCACAGCCTGCAGTGTCACAAATGAGGAGAGACTGGTTTGGCAGGTCATCGCAGAGATCCTGTAGCACAACTGATGAGGGAGAGGAAGCAATTTATTGCCCCAAATAAATGCTATAGTTCCAAATATCAGGCAGCTACCACTCTTCTTATCCTACTCACTATAACTTTTAGGTCCTATGGAACTGCTAACAGTGATTTTAAACTTGTTCTCCCTGCCAGATTCAGCTTTTCTTTAAGAAGGGGTAAGCCCTTGAAGGGATTAACTGATTGCTACATACAGGAACGCTGCAAGTTCTCACAATTCAGACCTTGCCAAAGCTCCAGGACACCACAACAAGTAATTTAAACCTCCATTGCATTTGAGAGAAAAAAAAAAAAAGAAAAAAAAAAAAAAAGAAGTCTTCCACAGCAGCTCCTCCATCAAGACTGCACAAAGCAGAGCTCTCCAGGGTCAGGACAGGCTCAGGTTCCCGGCCAGTGCTGGGCTTGACACAGCACGCCCGTGCCCACCGGGCCATGGAAGCCCTGCAGACCCCACACCAGGAGTCTCTGGTCTTGGACACGCAGCTTACTGCGGCAGTGCATCACTGCAGATAAAGTAAATCCAGTAATAAATATGGAGTGCAGGAGTAGACGGCAAGGAGTAATTCACAATAGCTATTGTACCTCTCCAATTCACTGTACTAGCAGAGATTGCCTGGAGGTAGATAGTGGAAATATTAGAAGGTGAAATAAGAAGGAAGTTTCCCTAACCGAGCTGAGGACAAGCTTTATAGGCTAATGAAGGGACAGATGACACAGACAAAAGAAAAATACCAGAAGAGATAAAAAGGAAGAATTAATATATGAAAAATGAAAGCAAGCAGATTAAAAAATAGAAAGCTACCAGTGCTCCCTTTGCTCACATATTATTCCCTAATTACAGATAAGAACCCAGGGGCTGCAGTCAGACACACTGTTTTAATCATTTTTATACCATTTTCCTTCTTCTTTTGCCCTCTCTCAAGGAATCTACTAACAGCCATCACTAAAGATAGACAGGCAATGCACCCAGCACTCCAGGTACACCTGGCAGATGCGCCCAGGGGTATCACCCCAGCTCAGGGAAGCTGTGGCTGTCCTGCTGCTTTTCTTCCACCCACCTCTTGCTCAGCTGCACTAGGAACACAGCCAGCCCCAGCTGGCTGAAGGGCTTTTAATAGCTACCCCCCAGATTGCTTAACTGCAGGCAGCTGAAGAGGGTATTAAAGCAGAGTGACTCATGCAGGGCTTGGGATGCTGCTATCCAGGGAGGAGGAGGTGGAGCAGGTATCTAAATCCAGCCCAGATACAATCAAAATAGTAAAAGTGATGAGAGTAGGGGTTGCCCCGACAAGGGGCTATGAGCCTTCCAAGGACAACCAGCACTGTCAGTGTCAAAACCCTGCTCCTGAGAGCAGAGTGAGGATGTCCTGGGCCCAGACCCCCAGCTCCCATCCTTGCACTGCCTGACCAAGCACCCGTTTTGTGCTCAGTTTCCTCCACAGAGTTTTATTGCCAGCCAACAAACACCTAGATTTAAAAATTAAATACAAACAAAAGAAAAACAGCTTCCTTTCCACTATCTATTGAGTCCAAAAGGAAAATGCTGTAGATCTTCCCTGTTTTCTCACAAAAATGGTGTCACTTTTGAAATGGATCACCTGGCTGCACTGGGCTCTGCGGCTGCAGAGAATTCCTCTCTCCCAGTCTATCCCCGCCAGCCTGTGCTAATGCTGTCGCCTAATACCTCTCCCACCCGGAATTTGCTCTTTCTTCTTGTGACAGGGTGTAAGAAAGAATAGGTGCAGATTTTAACCTCTATAATAGACACTAAATCACATATATTTGTTTTCCTTTATGCTGGGAAAATGTCCCTGAGGAAGCATGTTAAATTTGGGCTTTAAAAGCACCAATTTAGCTATTATGAGTTTTCTATGCTTTTTCTATTCAGGGAATGTTTGGCTTGAATACAGTACGTAGAAGAAATAAGATCAGCTCAACTGTTTTAAAGCTGATTGACACCTTGGGTTTTTTCCCTTGTAATCTGAAGCGAAAGAAAAAAAAATATAAAGGGAACCAGACACTCATTTAAAAGAAATTATTTCCTTGCCTACAGTCCCTGATCAGGGCTGCCTGTGCAGGGAGAATGAGATCTCATAAAAAGCCTTTCGTGGGTTCTTTTTCACATCATTTCGGTTCAGGTTTTGGTGGCAGATGAACTGTATTTCATCAGAGTTTAGAGGAAATTCAAAGTGAAGTTAAGGAAGTTGCTGTAAATGAGAAAAAAAATTCCCAACAAACCCTTTCATTCTAGCTTAAGATATCAGCCAAATCAGGAAACAGCTGTAGCAGAAATATTGTTTTTAATAATCGGAGAAAGCAGCGGAGACGCAGCTTTTGTTGGAACAGTGACCCCCAATGGCGAGAGCGACGCGGGCTGCGGGCGACGAGGAGACCCCGGCCAAGGCGGAGGGTCTGGCAGGAGCCCTGGCCCGGGCACTCGCCTGGCCCCCGGCCCCCAGCCCCCGGCCCTGGGCTCCGCCGTGAGGCAGCCGCTGCCCCGCCGGCTCCCGGCCATGGGGCTGCGTGGGGACGCGCAGGCTCGGCCGGCGGCCTCTGCGGAGGCTCTGGCGGGCGCAGAGCCCCCTGACACCTGGCGTTCCCCTTCCACCAGAGCTCCTGTCCCCTGTGGAAAGCTCGCTGGAAGCTGGGAAGGCAGCCTGGGGCCGAGCCCTGCCCTGGCCCCTCCTGGGGCACGCCAGCAGCCCGGGCACCGCGAGGCACCGGGCGGTGTCGGGGGCACGGGGCTGCCCTGGGGCAGGACGGGCACCCTGAGGTGCTGCGGGCTGCCTGCCCCAACCCGCACCTGCGCCCACGGGCACGGAGCCCTCCTGGTGGGCAGGGTGGGTGACCCTGCGGACGGCACGCCGCATGTGAGACAACAGCATGGGGTTGGAGAGGAGTCCCACACGGCAGGTGCCAGGGTGTCCCCGTCCACTCAGCTGCCCTGGGGAGGGTGAGGGGGGCTGATGGGGGCCACGGTGGCTCGTGGCTAGAGGGGAGTTGGCGGGGTGGCCCCCTGGGGGGGGCTCCTGGCACAGAGGTTCTGTAGGAGGCAGCCTCGACCTGGGGACCCCAGCCTTGTCCAGGGGCCAGGTTTCTTGCTGATGGGTGGGGGCACCCGCTCCTGGGGGGCTCAGAGACGCCCCATTGCTCCTCCGGCACAGTGAGCACTCAGCCCGAAGCCTGAGCAGCGAGGCGCGCTCCTCCGCTGCCTGCCGTGTCACAACGTGTTTCAGTTGTTTGGCTTGGGTGGACCACGAGGGCGGGGGACGAGGAGCGGGATGTTTCCTGCTAATAAAAAGAATGAGGGGCATAACATCATAATGGCTGCACCAAGGAGCCTCTGTCTGGCAGCGGAATTTTTCTGTCTTTGCGGCTGCAGAACTGGAAGTGCCTGATACGCTAGGTGCAAGATATTTCTTTTCTTTCTGGTCAGTACTCATAGTCTTGTGGTTGAACGGTTTGTTTATCCTGACAGAATGTCATCCGGCTTGGCTTTGATTTTGCAAATAATCCACCTCCAGCTATGAATGCTCTCACTCCGAGATAGCCTTAACTTTCTCACCGCCATAGGGCATGGGATGATTTCATGATGGTTAAGGGGAGATGAAAGGATTTTTGCCCTTGTCCTTTTCCCTTGTTTTGAGAAGTAAACAATAAAGTTTAAGCCTTCCCACAGAAAATTTGTAAAAATGTGAGAAGACAGTAGAGACCAAATAATTATCCATAATCAATACAGTTAAAGTCAATGGACTCTGCGTGTCCTCTTCTAATAGACTTTGTTCTGGGTTGTACCTTGACAGTTTATTTAGAAATATGAACTCTGTAAGGAATGGCTATTTGACTATGTAATCTTGTTACACTCATAAATTCAGTTGGTCTGAAGTCTATATCATTGAAGCCAGCTGGAACTAAATGTTTTGATAGCTAAAAAATGGTTCATTGAAGAAAATTCTGAAATAATGGGACTAATAAGTTGCCAAGAGAACTGTTTACATAGGCCTAAGTGAAATTATCATAAGGCAAGGGGAAAAATTTTTGACCCACATCTTAAATTCTTGCTTAGTCAAGTTATGCAGGCAAATAGATTGTATAATGGGACATATTTATAAAATAAAGCTGATTAGTGATGTTGGTGTCTTATACAACCTACGTCCAGCATTAAATCAGATTAATTTATAGGTGATTTTGTTGATGAGCACACACTGATGCTCCCATGGTGTGAATTTCAATAACTTGCTTTCCTCTTTGGAATCCATAATTCTATTATTTGAGACACTTCATTGTTATAGATAACACATTTTAAGTGATATTATTTATGCTGTTTCATCTTGTCACTTAGGTTCTTGCTCAAGTTCATTAATGTATTGTGCTCCTCTCTGTACAAGAGGGTGCAGTGAGAGCAATTGATTTTAAGTCCACATAATGACTGATGATATCACGCATGTTTACCGCTTTGACACTGCAGACTAGATGCTAATGCTGCGGAGATAAACATGATGTCATTTTATGCAATTAAACACTTAATATACAGCAGGTAATGATTTGGTAAGCTTGGCACATGCAAGCAGTGGCTTTTAATCTTATTAACAGGGGTGGGATGACGCCACAAATGATATACACATGCCCAGTCTGTATCAATAAAAATTTTTTTTACTGGCTTGGGTCATTCTGCTCTGATAGGATGAAAATGCCTAAAATATGTCCCTAGCAGCTCATGAACAGCTTTTATAGAATCCAAGAAGAGATGTGAGATTTGACCAGCCTGAAAACAAACAAGTCAAGTGTTCCTTATGGACCTCTGCCCTCCTCTCCCCACGCCGTAGTTGCAAGCAGCAAGGGTGGGTTACTTACTGGCCGACGGCACTGCCTACGCTCCGGTGTGCAGCCCTGGGTGAACCAGGGCACGCCAGTGTCCCACTGCCTTCCCTAACCTCTCTGGCCGTCCTCACTGCCGGTGGGCGCCCATCTATGGAAGCTGCCAGGTGACAACAACCTCCATGCTGCTGGCTGAGGATGGAGTGTGGCCAGCTCTTTAGGGGAAAATGTATCAAGAATGACCCTCAATCTGCTGGACCCGCCACAGTCCTGCCCCCTCACCGGGGCAGCGCCGCCTCTGGTCCTCTTTGTGGCTCTGGTCTCTTTCCTCCTGCAAATGCTTTCAGTGGCCAGAAGCCGCTCAGCCTTTGCCTCAGCTCCACAGATGTGGTAGCAAATGGTCTTCTTCCACAATAGTCAATATTTCCCAGCTTTGACAGATTAGCCAGAGTAATCACAGATTTTATGTGGCACAATTAACATATCTTTTCTTTATAGCTATTGCACATGAATTTATCTGTGATAAGCAAGGTCAAGCTGTGCACCAGGCCAGCACCATCCTTTAGGGCAGGTCCCAGACTCGCACTGCTGCCTGGCAGGAGGCACTGGCAGGTGGCCACATGCCGAGTTACTTCAGTACTCAACAGCGAGTTGACTGCAGCACAAGCTTCTCTAGCATTTGTAGAAGAACCGCCTCTCCCCCATGGTTGTGTAACTCGGAGGTGGCAGGCACAGATTTTAAGACCTTCTCCTTGAATTACTGGAAAAACAGGAAATTCATCCATCAAGGAGGTGGTGGGCTGGGGTCTGGGGAAGGCCCAAGGCACCACCACAATTGGCATTCTGCAGCTGGGACTTGGGTTGTCTAGCAGATGACAACACAGAGCAAAGCCCTAGGAATGTGGACCAGAGGACAAGATTTCCAAAGCCATCCCCAGATGCCAAAATGAAAGACCTGGCTTTGTAAAAAGCATGAAACAACGCAGTGATTCTGTCTGAATTTCTGGAGTCTCATCGTTTTCTGGGGAAACGCTTGTGACTAGAGATGCTCCAGTCAAAGGTGGAGATGAAGGAGCTGAGCAAGCTGGAACTCACTGGACCGACCCCGTTTTATTAAGCCTCTGAGCAGCCTGGTCTCTGTGGGCAACTCTCCCCCCTCTCCTTTCCGCAAGAAAGGCGGTTGCTCTCCTGTGCTGCCCTTTCTGACAGATCCCTCAGTCCCACTGACCTCTGTCACGGCTCACCCCCTTCTCACTTCCCTGAAATCAATTACCTGCTCTGCACTGCTCCATATTCATCAGGGCTCCAGCCATCTGACCTACAGCCCCCTGCTCCCTCTCCAGCCGGAGTGCTGCTTCCAAGGTTTGTGGAGGAATGGCTCTGCCTTCGCTAATCAAGCAAAGTGGGGTCAAGCCCACAGTGGGCTTCTGGGCTGGTCCCACTCAGCTCTGGGGTGCAGTGGTGGCTCTGCCTTGCTCCAGAGCAGCAGTAGCGTTGAGCTGCACTGGTGTGAGAGCAGAGGTGCTGACTGTGCATGAGGTGCAGCTGGCCACGGTGGGCCATGTGGGCCTTGGTGGGGAGAGGATGTTCCTGGAGAATGAGTGAAAGGAGCTGAGTCTATCAGGGACCACTGCTAGAGTCAAGGGCAATAGCTGAGTTTCTCTTGTGTCACTTGGAGAAGGGCCACCCTTGCTCCCAACAGCTGCAGGCGCTTCAGTGGTGCACCGGGGTGGTGGTGGTGTGTGTGCCCAGTGTCACACCAGCCTGGAGACTGGCCACAGGACTGGGCTGTACCTGGCCGTGGGCCAAGTTAACCGTGGCTGACCCTGCGTGGTAGGAAGTGCACAGCCCCTAAAAAATGCTTTCCTCCTTTTTTATTTCACAGGCTGGAGTGATCCATGGGCCCCAAGATTAACCCCAACAGCTGCCACAGAGAGTGTCAGGCTTTGTGCTTCATTTACTTTCAAATAAAACAATATCTGTGTGACAGGGGATGTTGATCCATGAGTAATTCAGCAGAGGCTGCTGCAAAACTCCCTTTGCAAAGCAATGTGAAGGCTGTGCCTCTGCAGAGGCAGGGCAGCAATGCGCTGCTGGGACTGTCCCTGCCCGTGGCTGCCCATGTCTCTGGCCTCTAGCTGCCACCCAGCCTCCCCAGTTCAGCTCGCTTGGTCCATTTCGCTTGTCCGCTGGCCAGCCACCCTTACATCCTTGCCAGGGCCATGACAACAGTTGCCTAGCTTGCCTTTTCCATTGAGTGCTTCGGTGCAAGGGCTGGGCTGCCCGTGGGGAGGGCCACTGCCGCAGCTCTGCACTTAGCAGGGCTCCACCAGCTTTGGGTCTGGGGCTTGCGGGTCCTCTCGCTGATCTCTGGGGCAGAGGTGGAAAGGTGTAGAGCAGGGATGTGTCATGCATCGTGAGGAGACACCCACTCACCAAGCAGATCTTGGCACTGCGGCACTCATAAATCACTGCCGAGCTGATGCTGCTTGTGGGAAGCTGCACCATGCCGGGAACACGGGGCTGGGGACCATCTCCTCACCTCTGCAGAGGCTCTCACGTTGTGCCCGGTGCCTTTGCCAAGCCGCAGGAGCCAGCCCTGCTGCTGGCACTGCCAAGGGTGTCCCTCTCACAGGGCCTGCTGGCAAGCCAGGCGGCAAGGGGAGACCTGTGGGCATGAGGGAGTGGATGGCAGCGGGGCTGAGCGCTGCCATCAGGCAGAGATGAGCTGAACGTAAAGCCTCTGCCACGCGGGTGCTGAGCCCCACGCTGCTCTTCAGAAGATGGCGACGTTTCTGGACGGTGTCCCAGAGCCTGGCTGCATGAATACGTGTCCCTGTGCCACAGTGGGGCTCAGGCTGGACCTTTGTTTTTCTTTTAGGTTTTCTTTCCAAACAATGGCACCAGGGTTCATGTTTGGATTTCATTTCGTCTTCTTTCCAAAGTCTCTGGGACACGCCTGGGTTAATACTATAGTTTATCAACAATCAGTGCTCAAGAATTAGGTTCTCTTTGGGTGATATTTAATGAGCTTGGAAATGAGAATATGGCTATGCTGTTGTAGGAGACAGGAATGAGAATTTTAATGAGGGTTTATGTTTAATAAAAGGTTAATAAATTTTAATTAAATTAAACCAATAAAGTTCAATATTTGCTTAGCATATCAAAGTTCTGTTTGGTGTGGTGGTGTGTGAAATGCTAGCTCACACTCTGCTAACACAGGGGTCTGCTTCCACTGGCATCGCCAGCCCTGGCAGCACAGGTATGGGAAAAACCTCTGGTTATGGGAAGGGACCATAGGAGGTATCTGAATTATGGCATGTTTTGTGGACGGGTCATCACCAGAGGTACCAAAGACCCCTCCCTGGCTCATGGACTTTCACGTCTGCTGGCAGCTGATGCTCAGCTACCTCCAATGTACCAGAGTGAACTGGTGCCACACAGAGTGACACGCAGCTTTCTGGCTAAGAGCTTTCCTGTGTAAAACAACTTCTAGGTTGGGGAAAGGGTTTGCTGCTCATTTGCTCCCTTGGAAGCCCCATGGGGTTTCATATCTGACAAAATTTTCTTTAGTTTCACTTTTTAAAAAGTGAGAGCTGCCTTTCAATTAAAAAAGACCATTTCAAGACTAATCTTACAGAAAATTTGAAATAAATCCTGTTAAGTTATGAATGTGGTGAAATGGAAACCAGTCGGACACCAGAGCAGTTTCAGAGGCCCACACTGTGAGCAGCCTGTGGTGCTGAGCGCCACCGCCACCTCCCCGCTCACCTTGCACGTTCGGCTGCGGTGCTGGCACCCCCTGCCCCGCCGCCAGCCCAGACCCTGCCCATGCTCTGGAGGGGTACTGGGGGGCAGGGGGCCAGGCACAGTACTGACCCCAATGCCAAGCACAGCTGGCCAGGGCAACAAGCTGTGCCAGACTGCAGCCCTGCATCGCCGGGAACCTGGCCAGGAGTGCAGGCATGGTGGGACGCGGACACAGTGGAGTCGTTTCAGTGCCACAGGCTGGACACAGGGACATCCTCAGCCCTGTACTCATGCGGCAGCTCTCGCGGTGGCTGGCAGTGACCTGGTAGTCTCACACAGGGCCCTCCAGAGAGCTGCTGAGCACCCTCGTGCAATTGCAAGAGAAAAGCTGGCATGAAACATGGCTTAATTGTTTACAGGGGCCTTGGCCAGATGTGGTGCATGCTCCCTGCACCGGGTCATGGCTAATCAGCCTGGGAAGGAAGGGGGATGGGCAGGCTGACACAGCTCCCGCTGGACAGGAGCCAAAGCCTGGCACAGTCTTTGGTGTAGGCAGGAAAAGCAGCTGGTGTGGCACGGTGTGGTGTAGCACAGCACAGAATGGCATGGCACAGCACAGCGTGGTGTGGCATGGCACTGCCAGAGCACTGCTCAGCTGCTGGTGTCCCACGGGCAGCCAGGATGTCATGGCAGAGACCCCACGGGCAGTGGCACTCGTGGCTGTTGCTGGCTTTGGTGAGACGGGGAGCGCCATCAGTGCTCTCACCTTCCAAGGGACTGCCAGCAGCTCCCGTGCCAGCATGCAGCACCCTTGCTCCCCATTCACTGCTGCAGGCAACACATGGGGGCACAAAATACGAATCCTGCTGGATGTACAAGAAATGGAAAAGCTCAGGGTTTATTTCAAAGCAATGTACACAGACAAAGCCAGAGCTTTGTGTTAGCTGCTAGTGCCGCTTGGGAGCAACTCTCGGCTCAGCCCCTCTGCTGACTCTGGAGGAGAGTTTGGGCTTCAACTCTTGGTGGCAACCAGCCTCTCCCAGCATGGCAAGGGAGAGTGGCAGGCAGGGAAACGATTAAGAAATGTTATTAGGAGGCTTCAAAGGCAATAAATGTATTTCTTCTAAAAGAACTGGAGGAATATTTGGATTATTACATTTATTAGAGTGCTCAGCAAATGTGTTACACCCATATGACAAATAAATGTGATGGTTTCAGATTTCATTAGGCAGCCCCGGGCAGCTGTGCTTTGTCCCAGCCACAAATGAGCAGGGTCTCTGTCATGATTCCTTAATGGTCATTTTTGCATCAGTAGTAACGAATGCACCGAGTGTGGTTGTTACGTCCCTTAACCCTTGCACAGCTCCGAGGCCATGACGCTAGAGCTCCCAAGGTCTGGGCGCAGCTGGCACAGGGGCAGACCCTTCAGTCCAGAGCAACCATACACAGGCACCAGTTTGCAGGATGAGGTATTTCTGTAGCTCCTAAGCAAGATGGCAGCGAAGAGGAAGGAACTCTAGGCAGCCAGTGTCACCTCTGCCAGCCTCGCCGGTGCTCGGGGCCAGATCCTCACCGGCAAGAACCTCCCTGTGCCCGGCCAGAGCTGAGGGAGCACTGTGCTGTCTGCAGGGGATGGAGTGTGGGAGAGCAGGGTGGTGGAGAGGACAATAATTGCTCTTTTTTAATTTTTTTTTTTAAATTTACCAGTGTCAAAACCAATCTGAGCAGCGGATGCATATATTTAAATTAAAAGTAATTAAAAATGTGCTGCCAGAAAAATGCATGATGGATTCAATGTAAGAAAATGAAGTAATAAAATACTTTATGGATTAACTCATATCAGACTGTTTTGCAAATTTATTTTTCATTATGATACATCCATATCAGATAATGTCTGAATTTATTACGCTGCCTTCAGGCAGGCAGTGTCTGAAACCTTCACAGTCCCATTTGGGTCCCTGTGACTGGTGAGCAAGGTTTCTGTCATCATTTCTTAGTGGTCACTTCACCTCAGTAATAATGAACGAGTCAAGCAGGGCTGTTATTTTCTTTAATCTCTTTCCTCATATTAAAAAAATACAGCCAGCCACATCATTATTGCAGCAGGCCCAGAGGACTATTTCCAGGTCATTACTCCAGTTCGTCTGAGCGTCTCAAGGTCCTAAAGGGTTTGGGGTTATATGCAATAAGGCGTTCGTCGACAACATTTCCCTTGAGCCCTAGGTGTTAATGAGAAAGATTTTCCATGTGGCTGTTAACACTGTGTGGTTTAAAAAGTCACAAAGAAAATGGGATTTCCTACTTCAGCTTTCTGCCTCATTGTGGATCTTTTTGTTTGCATACGGTGGGAGGATATTTACCTCTCTAATTGCTTGAATCCACACACAGAGATATTTTTCTAGAGGGGGAATCTTAACCATGTGCAGGGTAGATTTCCACCAGCCAAGTTTGTCTGTTTTTATCATTTTTTATCATCCCCATATTATTCTGATAGAATATTTTTTTCCTCTTCGTGGACAGAAGAAATGTCAAACGGCAAACCTACAGCAAGGCTAATGCCATCAAAAATTCCATTTTTTGCCCAAGACAGAGGCCTGATGTAACAATAAGCATTTGAATGTTATAACAGGGTTATAGATTGCAGTTTGGTACCTCCACGCTGCATCTCATGGGACAACCTGGTAAAGCAATTACACGACTGGAGTGTGCTGCAGAAAAACCTTGAGACTAAATGAGAGAGTGCAGGGCTGAGTCCCAAAGCCTGGGCAGAGGAACTGCCACGTCAGGGCTGCAGGCAGGAGCCACTCTGGAGCATGGTGTCTGCTGCAGGGAGGAGGTGTTTGAGGCCATCACCATGACCTCAGGACTGTGTACCAAATACTACATCTTGGTACACCTGCCCAGAGTGGGCAGGAGCTGCCCTGCCCTCCCCTTCTGGTTCCACTCCCTGCCCTGCAGCACCTGGGAGATGACCAGTCCCTCTTGGGAAGGGGCTTTGGGGTGCCCATGGCCATCCCAACCATGTGCTTTGCTCACACCAGGAGGATGCCAGAGCCCTGAGTCCCGGCTTGCATAAGCAAATTGGGGGATTTCAAAACTCAGAGGCTTAAACTGCCTAACCTAACTTTTGATGAATATTTTTGTCTGCTCAGCATCTTCAGCTATTTACCAAACCAGAGCCCACTATGCTTGTGGTGTGCTTTTAGAGCTGCTATGAATTTTAAAAATGTGTAAAAATGACAGGATATTAACAAAAGCATTGATTTTCCTATTTATTTTTATGCATTTTATTAACTAAAACATTTTAAAGTATAACCACTGTGTATTAAATTTGCTCTGCAATGTTGGATATGAATCTCAAACAATAAAACAAATTGAATTCTTTATAAAGCAGAAATTTAGAAAAAATACAATTAAAAATGCTGCCTGTGCTGCCAGGCAATTGCTGCAAAACACTGTCCCTGCGGACAGCGGGCTGGCTGCTGGCTGCCCTTTCCTGGGCTGGATTTTGCTGAAGCTTCCCCCCACATAAGTCCTCTGCAGAGTCATGAACAAGTAGATAATGCACTGACAGCCATATAGATAATTCTAGGAATTTCATATCTGAGGACAGCTTGGAGCAAGGATACACTGTTATGTTAACAATTTTCATAACCGCTTACTCAAAAAGCCTGAGCTCCTTTATACTCCAGACCAAAGGCTGAAAATTTTCTCACCTCATCTTCCAAAAGGACATTTTACAAATTTGTTGAAAAACTGCCATAGTTTAGTGAGGGTACACTACTTTGAAGTTCTGTCTTTCTTCATACTCGAGTGAATTTTGCAATAAAACTAATTCCAACTGTAGAGAGAATTTGGTGTATGTAGGCATGCTCACATCCCAAGATCTCACAGCCATTTTATCATTAATTTTTAAAAATCCTTCAGAATAGCAATATAATCCCACCAGGAATACAACTGAGTGGGGCCGGTGCTTGGAACGTGCAAGGCTATAGAAATGCTAAGTGTTCTGGGAGGGAAAAAAAAGCATCTTAATCCAGGTACTCAGAGTTACTGAATACGTATCAATTTTTCCCTTAACCTGCTCTTTTAAAGCTGTGCAACTGCACAAATCTAGTTATCAGCAAAACTTAGATGTAAGATGAGTGAAGAGGCATATAAAAATATCTTGGTTCCCCAATGGGGTTAATATTAGCACGTTACTGTATAGCGATATTGTGCAGGAGAGTTTCATTTGCATTCGTGAAGCGCTTGCGTTACACTGCTGTGCATCGGGAAAAAGCCAATGAGGAAATTCATAATTCTGCTTTCAGTGCCAGGTTTACATGATCCAGGGTCACCCATTGCCTGCTGGCTGAAAAGAAAATATTTGTCCAGCTACAGAGCCACTAAGAACAAGCCCTCTGAGCACTGAGTAGGCTCTGCCTTTACATTGCTTCACAAAAATACAGGTTAGGTGAGCGCGTGGGCACAGCTGACTGGCAATGTGCGGCACGGGGGGACCCAGGGATGGATGGGCAGCCTCGGCGCCGCTGCTGCAGCATTTCAAAGTGCTTTTGACTTGGTAACTGAACTGACAGCAACGGCGTGCAGCTTCCCTGGAGGGAGCATCCAGATTACAGCCGAGGGGGCTGGATGAGAGGGGAAGAGAGCCCCCGGCGCAGGTCCACATGCGCACAGGCTCTCGCTTCGCCTCTGCAGCAAACCGCACATGTGCACGCGTGCCACAGAGAAATCTGTCTTCGGCCTTAATGAGCCCACGGCAGCTAACCTCCCGCCCACACCTGTTCTTTTAAATCTGTATTACGCTGCAAACCTAATTAACAGCAGATCTTAGAGGCAAGCTGCATGCATGGGCATAAAGCAGGGTACTGCAAGCTGGAATACAAAATCTATATATAGATCCTTGTTTCTTCCTGGCTCTAAATAGGCTGCACAATCGCTATTTTGGGGAGGAGGCGGCGTGCGGAGTGCCTGCCCAGGGCGAGGGAGGAGCGTGAGGATGCTGGCAGCCAGGCCCAGGTAGGCTCGTTAATGTGCCTGGCCTTTTCAGGGAAGATTTAGAAGGACTCTGTAATCTGCAAATTCTAAAGAGCTGACGGAGACAGTTATTAAGGGCTGGTAGGTGATGGCTGCTCACTGTGTTATTAAAGTGCTAAAAGATTATGTCTCTGATAGCTGTGTGCTTACAGTGTCCTTCATGACCACTTCCACAGGGACAGAGACAAGGAGAAAGGCAGAGGATCGATAAAAGGATATTACCACTGGGCCAATCCCAATAATAAGAGAGGTGATATATACACACCATTTAAATTGTCCAACACATTTAATGTTCATTAACACTAATTTTCACAGTGCTGGTGTTTAACATATTATTGCAATGAAATTAATAAAAAATACCCCACAGGAAATATAATTTAACTGTTTATATACTCACCTTTTGATTGCCAATTTCCTGCCGAGCTCTGCTCCTGCATCAGCGTTTGCAGGAAACAGCAGCCGAGAGAGCCGGTGGCCGGGGCTGGGGAGGGTCCCCAGGGCCCCGCGCCCGGCAGCCTTGGCACGGCACAGACCCATCGCTCCTGGCACAAACATCTGGCAGCACCAGGGCCGCCGGTGCCGAGGGCCCTGAGTGAGCGGGGAAGGGGCGAGGGTGCCAGCAGCGGGCTGCAACTCGGGTTTCCACGGTGCCCTTTTCCCTCCCTTTATACTTCCCACCTCTTTAGAAACCTCTTCCAGAAAATTTTCCTTTCTTCTCCTTAAGAACTTCCGCCGGATCAGAGGGATGAATGTTCATTATCCTTGTGAAAAATCTCAACTTGAATTTGTTTTAGTGTATGGGTGTTTTTCACTGAATAGGGAAAAAATAAACATGCAATAGTTTTGTTATTATGCAGTAATTACTGGGGAATTACGTATTTATTTATCTCTTACGAAGCACATGGAAATTGTATTTGGCCACAGTGTATAAATTGTGGTATAATTACTGTAAAATTTATAGTTTTTATACTTCCAACAAGTTAGCTTTTAAATCACACAACCCCCATGTAAATACTTTAAAATTATTCAGTAATTACTTATTTACATTGTAATTAAAATAAGTAATTAGCATACATTTACAGAGGATTTACATACTTATTTGTGAAAATAGTTCCTTGGCAGATGCAAAAGAAATCTTTAGCTGATCATAAAAAAAATAGAAAATATACGTGCACTGAGAAGTCTTGGTAGCTGCCTGCCAGTATTCGCTCCCCGCCGGCTCTGCCTTCACCATACCCGAGCCTGCCTGGGCTGCGGATGCTGCCCCAAAGGCTGGTGCTGGGCAAGCCTGGTGCGATCAGCAGCAAAGCAGGCTGAGAAAGGATTAAAAGAGCAAGTGCCCATGGTAGTAAGCAGGACCCGGCTGTGCCCAGGGTCGTCCAGAGCAGCCAGTGCTGACTTGTCACCGAGCGGGGCCCCTCCGGCAGGGACCCCTCACCCAGCCCGCCCCAGCAGCTCCGGGCAGGTTGTTGAGTGCCATGGGACCCATGTCACTGTGCTCACCAAGCTGCTCAGCCTCCACGTGTCCCTGTGGCCGCTGGCAGAGCCTCCCTTGCCCTGTGCAGGAAGCATTGGTGCTAGTTTGCAATCCTAATTAAGGAATGAGCATTTTGCAGATGATGCCAGCAAAGGTTGCTTGGCCCGTGCTCTGCCAGAAGGCTGGCACAGTCTTCAGCTCCTGGAAACAGCTGGAATTGCTCTGAAACAGCAATCGTGTTCTTAAAAAGTGTGCTGGCATGGAGGAGAGCAGAATTCAAGCCAAACCTGGCCCTTTAAAAACCCACGCAGGGACAGAGAGGGCTCAGTGTGCAGGATTAGCAAAACATCCACGGACAATCTTCAGGGCCGTGTAGTTACTGTGTATGTATTTCAGCTAAACAAGACAAATCTGGCTGATGATTGTGTCTAACTAGGAAGAATGATTGAAGGTCTGTGCCCTCGTCTGTAAGGAAAACATAAATGATGATTGGTTTGAGGCAGGAACTCCCAGGCCAAAGCTAGCAGGCACAGCCAGAGCAGCGTGCTCCAGCACAGCTGCCCGCGGAGGGTCCCGGGGCTGCTGCCCCCCTGCCTGGCGCTGCTGGCAAGTGTTTTGCCAGGGGGGAGGCAGGGGGAAGCCTGCAGCGTGGCCCCAGCTGCTTCCCCGAGTCGGACACCAGTCTAAGCAAGTAATTCTTGCAGCAAAGGATTAGGGAAGGGATTTTTTTCTTACGGATTTGCATCCACTGTGGGCTTTCTACTGGAAAAAGGTGCCAATCCCCAAGGAAACACTTCCATCAGATGGAGCATTTGTAAGAGTTTGGGCTGATGTGCGTGGGCTCTGGTGACTCACACGTGCTGCTCCTGACACAGGCATGGTACGGCAATGAGTTTTCCCGGGTCAGGAGCAGCTTGCAGAAGGACAGCTAGGAGCACAGAGGTGCTAGCAAAGATGTTCCTGCTATGAACAAGCTAACACGTCTATGCAGGTTCTTCCTGGTCCTTTTCATATTGGGACCAAGGTGACAGTATGTCAAGCAACTTGGAATGGGAGAGCTTTGCTTGGCAGCGGCAGGTGCTGTGGGGCTGCCGGGCATGTCTGGGGCTCAGGGTGTTGGCCCCTTTCTGGGGTCTTGCTTGAGCGCTGCTCTCATGAGGTCAGCAATAGATTTGCACCTTCGCACTCCAGTTGACTTTCTGGGTTCTGCTCTCTCTCTCTGTGTGCTGTTTTCCCAGACTTGTCATTGTTATGGCACATTTTGGCCACCACTTTTCTTTTTATTAAAAAAATGTCTGTACCTGATGAGTGTTGGTGGGAAGAGCTGCAGGCATCTTACAGGCATCCAGAGCTTTGTGTAACGGTGAGGTGTTTCTCAGGAAATAATGGGTTCCAATGGGCAGACTAATGCTCGTTAATGAGCAGGACCTCATTGCTGGAATTGTGTTAGCCATGTTCAGCCAGTTCAGAAATCCCTTCCTGGTGAGACAATGCAAGGTGTGCACAAAGGGAGGCTCCATGGCAGAGTCTCTGTTGTGGAATTGCGCTCCCTCCCCAGAGCGCTTTCACTGGGCTGTTATCACATGCGCTGTATTATTGGATTTCTCCAAAGTCTCCCTTTATCCTTATTAATGCTGTGAATGCTGTAGCAAGGAGTGATATGATCTAACATTGGATAAAATCACAATTTGTCCTTCTTCTTGGTGTAAATGTAACAGGGCTTAACTGTACAAACAAATAAGCCTAAATAGAAACATTTGTGATGATAAATGGGCAAGGAGAGCGCGCTTTGCAAGGTGAGAGATGACAGTGCCTGTGAACAGAATGGAGAATCTCACTGCCTCAGGGTCAGTCTCAGGCAGCCTCAAGGTCAGCTCTGCCGGCTCTCTCTCCTCCTCCTCCTCCTCCTCCTCCTCCTCCTCCTTCCCGTGGTGATGGCAGACATCCCTACACCTTTTGCTGTCCGGCAAGGCTTTGGGATTCTCTGGCTGCAGCAGGCTCCCGGGGTGCCACTGTGAGCATGGCTGGGGCAGTTGGGCTGTGCCACGCTCGGGGCATAGTCCAGCTCCGGCAGCTCGTTCGGCAGGCGGCGGTGGGGATGAGCCCATTCTCCATTGAGAGGGCTGAGCCTCGCTGGGAAAGGAAAAGGCAAGTCTGCTCAGCAGCACTTAAATATATTGCTGACATATTATTGAATTGTTTATGTTACTGGATCAGCATATGGCATAAAACATGTCCCTTTTTTCAACTTCTTGTCTTCCACATTGAGCAAATAGCACAGAGCTTGGCTTCATGTGTCGTGCACGGCGTGGTGAGCTCCCCGGGCAAACTGACTGGCACCCCCACTGCTGCTCACCTTCAGGGGCCCCAAGGTGGAAAGAAAACAGAATAAAAGCAGATCACGTCCCCAGATTTGCTCAGTGGACTCAATATCCCTATCGACCTTGTATGTGTGAAGAGGTGAGGAGTGGGCGCAGCGCTGGACGGGCCGGCCGTGGGGCTGTGCCAGCGGCGTGGGGCTGTGTGGGCTGTGGGGCAGTGCCTGGCGGAGGTGCGGGCAGCGTGCCCCCGGGGTGAGGTTTGCTGGTGCAGCCGAGCACGGTGCACGGCACTGACCCCACGCTCCCGTCACAGTGCAGGAGCAGCGTGTAATGAGGCCCCATGCGGATATTGATATGACAGAACAAAAGGCCAAGGTGCAGTAAGGACAGCAATCCGCAGGTCTCAGTCCATTTGTTTTTCACACCAAATCCATCATGGTAATGGGTCACCTTTCTGTGGCAGCTCATGATTACCTGCTTACCAGGGAGCGCGGCAGGTGGGCGGCAGGCTGGGGTGAGGAGGGAGTAGGTGCGGGCCACCTCTCCCGCTGCCCTGGGGATTTATGGCAGGTCAGCGCTGTGCGTTTCCCTGATAGATCAAGAGGATTGGAGTTTATTTGGGTCACAGCGACTGGCGTTGTTTGCTGTGACAGAAGACTGATGGGGAGCTGCCTGGGGAGCAGTGTCCGGAGGGGCCCCCAGCGAGCTGCTGGCCAGGCGGTGGGGTGGCCCGAGGAGCCAGGCTGCACCCCCCACCGCCCCACGGCTGCCCCTCACCGCCCTGCCCCTGCCCTCACCCTCGGCACTGGTACTCTGGTGCAGGGAAGGCACTGGGGGGGTCTTCTGCTGCACCCTCCCAAAACGCCCTCATCCCAGCGCTGCAGCCCTCATGCTGTCTGCCCCCCTCCTCTGCTGACAGCTCAGTGCATGATGCATGTCCACCTTTCAGAAGCAAGGACAGTAGCTCTGGGACCCTTTGCCCCACCACTGGCAGGGCTGAACCCCTGTGACATCAGTCCAGCGGTGCTGGTAGCTGAGCCAAGCACGGGGCTGAGAGGAAAAATGTTCTTTTCTGTAGCGTCCTGCTCACACACGTTCCTATTTAATATTCATGCACCAAAATGAGACAAGTGCTTAATGAGATCAGCCACAAGTTTCATTTGAACTCCACCAGCAAAGGAGTCCTCAAAATTGCTTTGCAGTGGATGTGCTAAAAAGTTTAATACTCGCACACTGATAACCTCTGCAGGGATCTCAGCGTGCTTTGCAGCAAGGCGTTTTCAGCCGCCCTCCACCACTATGGAGAAGAGGGAGCTGGAAATTAGTGCTTACTAAAAACTGTCCCTCCACGTGCTTCAGCAGAGGAGTGAGCAGGTTCAGTAAGATCACAAAGAGTGCAGAGGTTGCATCTGTTGTTCTGCAGGTTGCCTACCTCTCGTTTAGGGTTAATGCTATCAGGGAACACACCGACAAAAGCTAAACAATGCTCATTATTTCAATGCATAGAAAAACCCAGCCTCAGAAGACAGAGCTAAATCTCACAACATCTCAAGGCATGGAAGCCATCTGTGATAAGGACGGTTGCCTTTCAAAGATAAGGAAACAAAATTGAAACATATTATACATAAATGGCTCCAGGCAATGAATCATTCTGCAGCGTCCTCGCTGTTGGATTGTGGCCATCACAAAGAAAATAGTAATAATGATAGTAACAATAATTAATACTGTGGGTCCTTTTTGCTGCCCCTGGCTGGAGGGCCCTCAGCCAGATCTCAGACACTAGACCAGGAACAGTAAACATACATTTATGGTAATTTTATTTGAACTCTTGAGAATACGTCCCACACCACTATGATTTGATGGCTTATTAAACCCTGCAGGATACCTTCTCAGGATGGGAGTGCTAGGAGCAGTTGGAGGGAGAGAGAGAGCCATCAGCAGGGACCGGCATCATTTCCCTCCTAATTAAAAGTCAAAATGTCATCTAGGTTTTTGTATTGTAATTGCAATGGTCATTGCAAAGACACCATGAAATCTGGCTGCATTAGCACTTCTTTGGGGGGAGGTCTGGAGAATGAAGATGTATTGAAGGCTGCTTTCTGGCATTCTTCTCGTACAAGTCCAGGCTTTAAGTGCAGTAAATGAGCCCCCTGCCAAGAGCTCACCTCACCTCTGCCCCCCCCCCCCCTCCCCCCAACTATATCAGGGGATTTGAATGAAAAAAAAAAATCATACATTCCAACCCTAAACGATACCAGTAAGTTTGTGCAAGCTTATGTAAATCACACAAAAAGTGACAAGTTTTCCTATTAAAAGATAATTGTAATCAGGGTGCTGGACGTGCGGTGCACTGATGATTGGAGATAGACGGGCAGCATGAAAAGATGGATCGTTTTAATTTGCACCAATTAAATTGAAGTTCATGGGATCATCTTCTTCAATCTTCATGAATACTTTATTTTCTGGCTGCTATGGAGCTATTAAAAAGAATGATTGAGCCAAGAGCTAGGCATAGTATATTTTATGAAATATCACCTTTAAAGAATTTGAGTGCGCCATTTTCATAATGAGTTTTCTAGTACCTAATACCCTTCTATATTACTACATTTTTAAAGTGGATTGATCTGGAAAGTGCAGAAAGTGCAGGTAATGATACATTTTGCTAGGATAAGGTGGCTGATAATGTATCATGTTACTGCTCTGAGAATAATAGATTGCCTTGTGTTTGAGATGTGGCATTCTTATTTTGGTGCTTGCCTTGTGCAGACAAGGGGAATCCTCTATGTCTCCAGAAAAAAAAATATGTTTAATTGTTTGTGCAATTTCCTTCTTGTTTCTTCTTTGTCTTTTCTGTATAGTTTGTGACCTCAGAAAAAGATTTCTGAGGTTTGAGGGAGGCTGTTCTCAGGTATGCATTTCTCTGATGGATGTTGTTAGAACAGAACAGCATGTAGGAGACAACACACTACGGGAGATAAAGAAATACACAACCCTATATTATTTACCAGTGCCTCACATTCTCTTCCCAAGAGAAATGAGTGATGATAGCTTCAAAAGGATAAGTCAATGAGAAGGGTGGTCATCTCTCACTCACAACTGCCAAAAAGGCCCCAAGTCTCACTATTTCACACACAGACAAATCAAAAGCGTAACGGGAAACCAGTGATGCTCAGTCGTGTGCCGGATTTGAGCCTATCCTGCTGTTCTCAGTCAGGCTTTGTGGCTGTGGAGCTGAGTTATTCCTTCTGAGGTGCAGACGGCCCCACGGCCCCACTGCTCTGGTCCAGCTCTCTCTGCTCTGAGCTGAAGCAGCATCTGGCCGTGGCTCCCAGGTGTTGGCACTGGCGCCCGAGAAACTCCCAAGCACTGTGAGAGTATCTGTCAAGGCTGGGGTGGGTACCACTTCTGTGGCTGCACTCTTATCCTGTAAATAACTCATTAAAGTTACACTGGATAAAAAGTGGATAAATGTGGAGGAAGTCATGGTCCCTTCAGTGCCTGCAGGATCAACAGGTTGGGTTCATTTTCATCACCAAGGACACTGGGATGTGCCACCCTTTTGGGAAGTGCCAGTCGGAGCACGCAGGGATGTAACTTCCAAGCTCACAGTACTGCAGGAGCGAGAGAGCGCGTCCCGTGGGGACAGCCTGCTGCTAACAGGTGCCAGTCCCAGCTCCCAGGGGTGCATCCTCAGCACTGCACGGCACAGCAACATGATGCCATCTCTCTCTACATGGGTTTAAGCAACAGCAATCATAATTAACCCTGCTAATTAATCAGGGCATAACATATTAATTGCTAGCACACAAGGCTCCAATTGAGCAGGTGCTGTGTGGGAATCTAATAGGATAATGAACTGACTAGCAGTGCCACGTGCAGCAGAGTGCACATCACTTGGAGGGACAGGCTTGGCAAAACCCAGCACTTGGCCAAAAATCACTCCTCTCTGTGTCACCTCAGAGGTAAGTGGAGTTTAAGGACCACGGGGTGCCAGCCAGAGAGGGAGGTGGGAAGGTAGGTGTCACGGCTGCCCACCCTCCCAGAGCCACGTGTTAGGAGCCATTGGCGAAAGGGCCTTGGCAGAGATGGGACAGAAAGTCCAGGGTGGTCCTGCAGCATGCAGGGAGCCAGAGGTCAGCATCCAAACCATGGGCATGTGAGACTCGGCAGCAGATAACCGATGAAGTTCCCTGTTGGTGCTGGAGCCAGGCCAGTCAATCCTGTTCCTGGCTCCTTCCCCCTGCCGCAGCCTTTCCTGCTGGGGTTTCAGTCCTTTGACTGCACAACCTGACTACTGCGGAGAGAGGAGATCTTTAATAAGCCCTGGTGCTCAAGATTTATCAGACAGTGGAGTATGTTCAGACTTTAAAACTTTTTTTTTCTTGTAATTTCCTTTTTTGCCACTTAGAACGCTTCTGAAAAAGCATTGGAGGAAAATGGAAGCTATTGAACTTCAGGCACCTTATAGACATATTTTCTAGTTAGACCTACATGTAAGCTACCTAATGCAATCTACTATTTAAAAAAATGTAAATTTTTGGTCATTAGTTATTCAGGCATTACTGTTTCCAGCAAGGCTTTTTTTTTGGGGGGGAGGGAGGGTGGTGATCTGATCTGCTTTGGTTTGGCTTGTTTAGGAGAATAAAGCTCCAACATCAAAGAAATATTTTGTTGCCTCATAATAAATATTTATATTTGGCAGCAGGAATTATCCAGGCCCTTCACCAGCCTTGCTCAGGAGCCCTCTCAGCCTGGAGAAGAGCAGCAGCAGCCCACACTGTGCAGGGTGCTGGGCAGCAGCTCCGGCACCCAGCTGGTGGCACTGGGCACTGGAAAACCAGGGCCAACCTCTCCCTTTGGTCTGCTCTGGGCTCAGCACTGTCTCCTGGCAAAGACCCTCTTCTCCCCCCCCCCCCCCCCAGGCACAAGCCGCACCTGAAGCCTCGCCTCCGCCTGCTGCCAGCAGCTGCATTTAGTGCAGCGACACTCAAAGGCACAGGGAGCGGGGGTCTTGCTCCTGCACCGCATGGAGGGGAACCCTCCAAGGGCAGAGCTGTTGCTGCCCAGGATCTTGCAGTCTTTATGGTACCCCTGCATCTTGGATGTTTCTGCTCCATGCAGATATAGGCTTGGCATCAGACTTGTATTTAGTTTTCACCACATTTTGTTCATGAAGAATGCGGGTATCTGTGTGCTTTTATACCAGCTGACCGGCAAGGTCTTTATAAATTTAATCTTTGGACTTTGCAACACAATTCAGTGCATCACCAGCCAGGATATGGAGCTTAGGACAACAGACATAAGAAGAGCAGGCTGAAGGTCTGCCTCCTAGCAGCTCGTGCTCAGTAAGGCGGGCGTGCACTTGGTGGGGACAGTCCCATCGCCACACATCCTGGGAGAAGACTTTTGTAGTGGTCAGGGGTCTCATCAACAGAGGTGGGGGCCACAGGCTGTCATGCCTCTGCATTGGGACCATGGAGGTGAGCCAGGAGCCTGCCCTCATGTTCGTCCACTTTCACATCCCTGATATTTAATAACATTTTTATTTAGGGCAGGAGCATTTACCAGGATTGCAAAGGACCCTCTGTGATCTGCTTCACCATTGTTTAGTTTAATTGTCCTAAAATCTGCAATAGATTAAAAGAAAATAATTATCCCTAATTATGTTAATTAAATGGCTAATTCATTACTGAGCTTAACATCTTTTACTTGGACCATCTCTGCCATGCAGGATTGTGTTTCCAAGAGGAAACGCCAGGCACATGCTGCATTCTGTGTAAACTAAGTTGTAGCATGTTTAGTGCAAGCTGTATGAACAAAATCCCCTCATTATTCAGATGACAGAACAAAACTATAAATAGTGGATCGCAATTAAAATCAGAACAATTACTTTTTATCCATTATGCTGCCTTTTGCACAATAGCAGCCTATAAAAGGAAAAAGCACAGTCCTTTTAGATATCTCTCTCTCTCTTCCCGCCTCCCCTCTCTCCTTATCCAGAACTGTAGCTGGCTTGCTAATTAGGAAGCTTTTGAATTAGATTATTTGCATGTCTGAACAGGGCTAGGGTATTAAACATCCCCGAGGACATACTATAATAACCTCTTCAGTGGCTTTTAGGATCCCTAAGGAACCAGGAACTCTGAAAAAAACCTCCAAAAGGAGGGAAAGTGCATAACGATTTCATCCAATTAGGTATGGATTAGTCGGCTCTGTGTCTTTGAATCCTGCTCACTGTGAGAAGGTGTTCTCCTTCAGGAACATTTGACAAAATCATCGGGGAAATTATAATGCAGTACCTAAATGAAATTGCAATACCTTAGTTTCTCCTCCAAGAAAAAATAAACTACAAAATCAATACAGTGGTATATAAAGTAAAAAGAAATGCACCAGTCACTTTATTGCTTAGCTGCAAGCATAGCCTCTATGTTTATAGCATCCATGAGTGACTATCAAAGTCAGACTCCAAAGGACAAATGCTGCTGCTGCTATGATTGGCTACAGCAGGTTTTAATTTTTAAATACCACTGGTATTATCCTCTTTGCAATGGCTTTCCACACTCTTCCAGTTTTAAGAAATCACCAGCCCATTTATATTTAACAAGACAATTAAGCTGCCCGAGCTCTTCAAATGCAGCCATGGTTTGCAGCGAGGCCCCTCAGGATGCCAAGTTTGGTACCGGGCAAGCTCTCCCCGTGGCTGTGGGTGCTGCTGAGGGTGAGCTCCGCGAACAGCCCCGACTGCTGCAGGAGGGCAAAAAGCTGCCGTCCCCCACGACGCGCTTGGTCTGTCCGTGCAACCAGCAGCGCTTGCACAGGAACAGAAAGAAAAGGTGGTGCCCCCTCTGCAAACGTGGGGGGAGTGAACCCCAGGCATGCGTTTGGCCCCTCGCTACCCAAACAGCTGCCAGCTTTTCTTTCCATAGGTGCCTCCACAGGGCTGCCGAGTCCCGAGACCCTGCCTGCAGCCCCCAGCCCCACACTGCAGCAGCAGCTGGTGCCCAGCCACCGGAGTCTGCCTGGGCACTGTGGGCGAGGGCAGCCAGAGCAGGACGGGAGGAAAGGGCAGTGCAGGCAGCTGTGCAAGCAAGGTGGGACTGGGGTCTGCACTGAAAGCTCATTGATTTTCCTCCTTTTACTTTTTTTTGTTGTTTGTTTCGGGTTATTTTTTGTGTGTCTGTGCTGAGATCTAATTTGAAGGCACTGAAACTAGAGCTTCATGAGAAGTATGATTATTACAAAATGCCTGTGGAGGTAAGCCATGCTTATAAGACTGCAGCTTCAGGGACCACTCAGTGTCACCTCTCTGCATGGCATCCTGCTGCTTGGATTGGAAGCCCAAATACTGGTATCTAACTGGAATGGTTTTCCAGAACAGCAATAAGAGAGGCCAGAAAACTGAACGTGCAGCACTGAGCCTGATAAATACTAAAATTACGGATGAATCACACGTGTTGGTGTCTGTACGGTTAATGTATGGTTTTGCATACTTGGAGCCACACTGTTTAAGCATCACTGCAACAGCATCCTCTTACCCAAAGGAATCTCTTCTGAGACAACACAGGCTTGATTTCTGACTGTCAGATATACAGGGATTCCCCTCACCCCAGATTTCTCTTGGCCGCCAATATTTAGCTTAAGCCTTTTGTGGTCATCTCTGCACCATTCCACCTCACGTGAGAATGTCATTCCTTGTATTTTGAATCCCTGTCTTTGACCTCCTGTGGGTGTCCCCTGTTCCTGTGCTGGGGAGGGGATCGAGGGCAGCTCCTGCTTTAGCCTGTCCTGGCGACACCCACAACCACTTCACGCTCTTCAGACTGAGTTTCCAAGACCCTGGCTCATCTCCCTCTTTGCTTTCTGAGTTCAGCCCAGCTCCACAGTAACTTTTTGAGACACCACTGCGCTCCATATCCAGAGAGGAGGGGTACCAGCTATTCACAGACAGTTATTTTAATACCTTTTGTGCTCTTCTTATTCCCATTCCTCTGCGCCCCTGACATCTTGTTCGCCATTTGGCTTTGAACACATGTTCTGCAAGGCCTCAGCAATGACCAGCTTTCCAAATCAACCATTTATACACTGGGGAAGGTCTGGTTTTTAGAGCATTCATACCTATCAGCATCATCCTTCACCAGCTATCACATCATTCATTCATCTGCCTTGGCCAAATTCCTCTGAATTTCCTTCATCTTTTCTGAATTTAACTGATCTATACAACTGTTTCCTTTTCCAGGTCAGTAATTAATATATTAATGCCATTAGATTGAGTGTGTAACCATGTAGCACACTGCTAGTGACCCTTTACATTGATTAATAAAAGACTATCTACCACTTTTGTTTCCTTCCTCTTAGTCCATCTTATTGATTCATAATGCTACTGTATCTCTTACCCCCATTTTTATCTTGTTTCCTAAGAAATCCTGTGGGAAGACCTCATTAAAAGCCTTTTGAAAGTCTAAAAATATGTCAAGATATTCTCTTTTATCCATTTATATATTGGTAGGTTCAAAGTATTCTAACAGATTAATGAGACATGATTTTCCACAGCAGAAACTGTGTTGATTGGATGTGATCTTCAAGGTATTTTATCATTCTATATTTAATAAATGTTTAAACCATTTTGCCAGATACCTGTGCAAAGCTGAATAGTGTCTAATATCCTGGATTACACTTAGAGTCTTTTAAAGATGTATAATATAGCAGTAAAAACCCTCTGCTCTTCTTCCAGAAAGGGAAAACAGTGCAAATGTCGCCGACGTTCATTTTTCCCCTTAAATGCAGTGAATATCTAAATATGTGGCCTTTTCTCTCAAATCCACTCTAGGACGAGGCACAGTGAATATGTAAATAAACTGTAAATTTGTCTTCTTATAGATACGCATATATATGTGCTACAATCCCCAGAACAGCTCATGCCAATAAGTGCCCATCATGGGCATCCCTGGGATGGACCCGAGCCCTGGAAACGCTCCCTTGAAGGGCTGGAAGCAGTAAGCACCCTCCCTGTTACCCTCCTTCTTCCACCCAGACCTATTCAGGTCCCCTCTGCAGACCCACCATTCAAACACTGGATAGGCTCCACTTCCTTGGAGCTTGTTCATTTTGCCAGGATTTTTTATGAGAAATCTCTAACATTTCCCCCTATTATTATTTTATTCTAAAGATTAGCTTGTCAAAGTTTGAAGATTGAATCTATGAAACACTTTTTTTCTTCTCTGTTGGAGAACAGTTAATTTCTTTAAAATGAATACTGTCTTAATTACAACCCGCTGTTCATTATAAAACAAATTACTGGGAAATTATTTGTCCTTTCAGTTGCTTATGTCTCTGCTTTACAGAAATGGAAACTCCTTACAGCAGTCTCTGCAGGCATAGACCTCTCCAGCACGCTGCTGGCAGGTGCCCCATGGCACAGGGGACAAGCAGCCGGTCTTCCCAGCGCTGTGCTTGCAGGGCACTGGTGGCAGCAGGGCTCTGCCGGCGAGCGCGGTGCAGCCGTGCCCGTGCCGTGGCACCACTGAGCCTGGCCGTGGGCATCGGCTGGAGAGGCGCCTTGCTTGTGTCCCTGCTGGAGGCAAAGGGGCAAGTCTAGGCAGTTCCCAGAGCAGCTTCTGAGGACAAGAGAAGGTAATCCTGGAGAGCAGTGAAGATCACTGCTGAGAGGGGACAAAGCGGTGGCATCCAGCCCACAGCTCTGCCCTCCCAGCAGCACCTTCCTGCCCAGCCTGCGCCTGCTCCTGTGCCGCAGAGCCCCACTGCCCACCCTGCCCGCCTCCCCCGTTGTTAATTAATGCATTTGTCCCAGTTCTGTTTTCAACTATAGAAGCAACCGGGAACTAATAAATCAACCCAGCTTCGTCTACAGCCTGAATGCTTTTTGAAAACGAAGCGTGTGAGGCTGCATGCGCCGTGTGCTTCCAAGCTCAGAATACCCCGATACTGCCTGGAAATTTTGACGTAAATGGAATACGAGATAGGCCCTTTAAATTGGTAAGCAGGAGATTAAAAAAGCAAAAAAGAATGAAAGTTCCCTGCAGCCTAATCACATCTCTTTGGGAAATTCCCGCACCAACCCAGCCGTGAAGCCAGCACAAATCAATGTGGCCCAGGGGATCAACATTTTACATATATATAAAAAATTGTAAACATCTTTTATGTATGCAATGTAATAACTACACTCAGCATCATGGGCTTTAAAAGCAAATGTTATGGGCAGTTGTACTGCAATAAAGTGGTTAAATGGGAAAGCTTTGAAGGGCTGATAATTTGTACTCTTTTCTTCACCGAACCAACTTATTCTTGTATGAGTATGACAAATTAAAACATTCTTGTATAGGATGAAGTTTTCATTCATCAGGATTTTTTCCCCCACTCTTCCTGTTTTCTGCCACATTTCAAGTTCAAAAAGAAGTTGGTTACAATCCTGGTTATGAAAATAGGGTTGTAGGTGTAGGTTCAGGCAACAAAAAAATTGCAGTGTGGGGGCCCAGACCCCGCAGTGGCAGAGTGCGGGGGGGCCCACGAGCCGTAGCTGGTCCTGGCATCCCGGCAGGTTGGCAGATATCGTGGCTCCTGATGGATTGCGGGATGAGAGTGCCCGGTGTGTCCAGCCTAACTACTGACCAGCTGCACTCTGAAGTATTCCCCAGCCTGGTTTGCATTCCCCTATTACTCCAGTTGATTTATACACACAGAAGGCACGTAGGTACTGCTATTAAAATGGTCCTTGAAACCAGTTGGACTTTACTCTGCTGTACCTGGTAGCTATAAAACATTGTATATGAAAATATAAATTAATATTTTAAAAATTTATTAACCAATAAAATTAACAATCAAATATTATTTCTGACTTGCAAATAAAAACAGTGATGCAGGTTTGTACTGTGCCACACTAATTAACGCTGTGGAAGTATTCTCCAGGGCCATGTCACTGTTCCTTCTGGACCAAAAATCAAAGTGAAGCTGTGGGTCTGGTGCACTAAATGGATAGTAAATGACATGTTCACTGCCTTTAATTATTTAACAAGCACAGCAGTGACCCAAGATAATATAAAATATGTACAAAAATACTGTATGGGAATGCAGTGCTGTAGAAGGTGTCGGGGGTTTTGTGATGGAGACAAAAGTTCTTGCTTTATTTAAAGAGGCAGCAATTTGTTCCTCACTGTGCTTCCACACTCAGTGCATAGTCTCTCTCTTTACAGAACTAGCAGGGCTGATTATCTTATTTTATTATGCTTCGAGGCATGCACCCTACAGGACTGTGCCCCCTTCTCCCTTTATTCTTGGGGGAGGGCCAGGGAGTGCCCTTTTGTTGCAGTGCAATTACTAATGCCATATACAGCTCTGGGGTTCAGCCTTTAATAGGCAACAGAGAAACACAGTCTTTGGCATAGCTAACTTTAATTTGTTCTCTGAGATTTGACCCCAAGTTTTACAAAATGATGGGAGAGAGCAGGCGACGTCTCATGCTGCTGCTTTTCAGCACAGATGGGATTTTTCTGGGGAACAGCTGGGTACTCTCACAGCACCTAGAAGCCCTCGACGGAGCATTCTCCCTGGCCACATGCTCAGCCTGGTCTGGGGCCAGTGGCCCTTCACAGGGATGGCCACGTGCAGCTACGGGACACCAAATTATGGGAGGGGGTGTGCAGGGAGCTGCAGGCAGATGGGGCACAGCAGCCATGGGCTGGCACCCCCAAGGGGGTCTGCTGCCAGCAATGGTTGCAGACCCGGCACGCCACAGGCAGGGGCTGGGCAGCCTTCAGCAAAACTTTGGTAATGGACAACTGCGAATTAGAAGTAATTTTGTTCCTTGTGGGCATTGAAGAGTTGAAGCTGTTTAATAAGCCAGTGATGATACAGCACGTGCAGCCTGGATGTTACTGAACTGTTTATAAGCTGTTTACAATGGGGCACCCGATCTGAGAGTGGAGTCACTGCGATGGGTGCTTTTTTGCAAATACAGTATAAATAATTTGTAAAGTGTTGGAACATTTGAGGAGAAACTGTCTTAGAATTTTAAAAAGTTAAGTGCTTTACATAAATAACAGGAAATTAGTCTCCTAAGTCTTAAACTAGTATCAGCAGCTATGATCAGGTCTTCCCACTAATACTACCTTAAATGACAGATTGTATGATATGAAATGACTGCACATGGCACAGAGCATGCTTCATATATAAAATCCCCTATCATGATGAATTGGAAAGAAAAGCTTCCCAATATTACAGACTTTGGAAACATTTATTAACAATTTGATAATACTGTATGTGGAAGCTTCGTGCTCCTCAAATGACTCCTTAGCTTGGAGCAGAATGATTTTACTCCGTTTGCTTTTAACTCCCTTGCATTTATCTTGCCTGAGTGTCTCCACTGGATATTGTTTACTCTTTGGATTAGTAAACTCAGGATTAATTCCACTCTTTATTGCTGAAAGTGGCAGTAAATCCAGTATCAGAGAGAGCCAGGAATCTGCTTAGCTATGCTACATGACCCTTTCACGGGCAATAAAAATACACGCCTCCCAGTACGAAGGGACATAGCACTTAGAGGCATAGCCCATGTCGTTAGGGTAAGGGTATGCACAGGAGCCCTTGCTTAGACCTTTTTTTCATTAGAAATTCTAGATGCTATAGGATTTTGGGTGTCTCTCAAGGGAAAATAAAATAAAAGGAAAAAGAAATCCCTCCTCTCCCCTCCCTGTGACCCAGCCTGCCCTGGCTGTGGGCTGGTTTCTCATCCTGCCAGCTACCTCCCAGCCACAGTGAGGAGCAGGGGCTTAAAAACAGCCTTTGGTACAACTTCAGGGTCTGGTGAGAGCCTGGCAGCGCCTTGTCTTTGCTGTGAAATCGCTGTGCATCAGGCGGGGAGGAAGCAGCAGCGAGGGTTAAAGCAACAAAAGCGCGGTGCACTGCCTGCTTCCCCTGCTCCCTGCTTTCAGTAGGGCTGGTTTTTTCCTGCTATTAAATCAGCAAAGAGGAATGTGGGGCCAGGAGCTGCGGAGAGCTTGTTGGAAAGGTTACCTAAGTGAACCACGCAATTTTTTTCCCTCAACTTTGTTCCATCTTAAGGTAAAAGGTTCATGCAGAGGGCTATAAATTCCTGTCACATTTTGTTGTAATCTCTCTATGGTTTTATTACTTAAAATGCTTCACTCTCGAGACGGGGAATTTTCCAGGGGTTTGAGGCTGACACGGAGCCACATTTATATTGTGCCGAAGCTCCTCTGGAGTCTCCTTGAGACATGTGGCCAGCAAGCCCGGCGTGAAGGCCTTATCAGTCACTCCACCACGGAGTCAGACCATGAATTATATGGGGAATGGAGGTGGCTCCGTGAGAGCGGGATTGCGGGCCGCCGGGTGACAATAAACATGTCCCGGGAATGTGTCCTCCATCACTCAAGTTCAGATAGCAGATCTGGACCTTAACTACAGCTCCCCATCTCTAAATCTCCCTGTGACCTGAGCGGGAGATGGAGGTGAGTCTCAAGGATATCTGTCTGCAGGGAACTCGCGGAGGAAGTTTATAACTGGCGTGTGCCACGGCTGCCGTCTCTCCCAGCCCGCTCCCAGCCCTGTCACGCTGGAGTGGAGGGATGGCTCTGGCCGTGAAGTGGAGCCAGGGAGCCCGGGGCGCCGGGGGACGCTGCCCTGCTGGGGCCTTTGCCGTCGGCACAAACGTGCCCACCGTTGGGGCGGAGGTGGAGATGTGGCACCGGCGTGCTCGGCATGCAATGCCAGCTCAACTTCCACGTGCTGGCAGAAGGCAGGAAACTTGTCCTCGTGGCTCCTTCATCCATAGACATATGGGTGAAATGCTGCAAGAGGGGATGTGTGCGCAGGACACAGGGTCTGCATGCTCCTGCCTCAGAGGTGCTCGCTGGGTGCTTCTGCAGTGCAAGGCTATCCAGGAGGGGCTGGCTTTCCAGCCCTGGGCTCGCCGTGCCGCACACCCGGGCTGGGTGACTTGTGGCTTGGGAGGGCCAAGGCTGGGGACGAATTCCCTGCGGCATCCCAGCTGCACCCATGCGGAAGCAAAGCAAGGGCATGAGCTGTCCACAGGCTCAGGTTCATAGTGGACACCTGGCCCTTGTGCAATGGCAGAGACCAAGTGGCTCCCCACAGAGACAAGAAATAAATCAATTAAGCCTGTTCCTAAATTAAAATAATAATAAGAAAGGGTATAAATGCAAAGCGTTAATGAAGTAATGAAGGAAAGCGGCATGCTCAGTGCCACAACTAAATACAGCCATTAAAAACCATAACCTCTGTAAAATTTGTGATAAAATTACAATTTAATTTTATAAAGATAATTTATTAGCTAATACCTCATTGCACATGTTAATAGCTTGTGCTTAAATAATAGTAATCTTGATTGCTATGTGGTCATTAAACTATTTTTTTTTTTTTTTGCATACTGTTTAACTGACCATTTTGTATGTGGTTTGGGAAGAAAAAAGTAATTATTGAAGTCTTAAGCAGTGAGTTAATTTCTAATGAAAGGATAATTTTATTCCAATGATTTTACATTTAATTAACTAAAGCTACATGTAATTTGAAGTTCTAAGGCAGTGCTGATTCATTTGTGTATTGGACAGAAGGCAATGCCATGCGAGCCCCCCCAGTTCCTGTGGGACGCAGAGGGCAAGCACAGGAGGCACCAGTGGTAGGAGCGAGGGGATGTAACAACCCCCACAAAGTGGGTCTGAGACATTTTATGTGTTTTTGTGTCATACTGAGGTGGAGGTTGGAGCTGAACTGGAAAGTGGTGTGGGGGTGGTTTCAGATTCTTTGAAGTGGACGCTGTTTTCACTCAGAGGGATTATGAAACGAGGATGGGAGGAGGCAGGATGGTGAGCACGATCTGCCCTGACAGCCCATCCTGTGGGACATGCAGAGGGACACTCTGGTGCTGTGCGCAGGGCAAGTCCTGCTGCCGGACTTGGGGAAGTCCCTGTTCCTGCGCTGCCCATCTGAAAGCATACAGCTCTTCCAGCCTGGAAAAGAAACAGGAAAGTTGTGAAATAACACTTCAAATAAAAAAAAAATATTTTGGGGATGAACGAAGAGAAAGGACAAAACCAGACCAAAAATTGTGCTTTTGTCAGTCTGATGTTCTTTGGGCTTGATAAATTCACCACCTTTCGCTTTTAGTTCAGGTCAGTTTTCACACGTAAAAGTTCTCTTTGACGTGAAATGCCAGAAAATTCCCTAAAAGAAGCACTGAACTGCAAACAGCCACGATCAAACATGGGCATTTTTTACATCCTTCCCATCCCGTTCGTTTTTCAGCTGCACTCATTTGCTGCCATTTCCCCAGCTCCCACGAGTGCACGGGCAGCTCGGACACACTGCTCTGCCTGCGCTGCCTGCAGCTCTCCGGCAGGTCTTGGAAAGGGCTGGGCACCACCGGTGTGGGGGTGGCGGGGCACCAGGCGAGGACCTCTCCCATCGGTTATCCACCATATCATGTAGGTGTTTCCATGCTGCAGGGGAAACGCTTGTCAGGTTATTGATAAACAACAGATCTGTGTCAGTGCAGATGCCTTTTTAATGGCATGTCCTGAGGTGCAGACATTAGGGTTATATCCTCCTGCCTCCCAGCGATCTGCGCAGCAATCACTCCTTCTCAAGCAGAGAGAGGGCTGCCACTGAACCTGCTTCCCCTGCCTTATTAATGCATCTCCCTTTCACTAATGCAGACAAGAAAAGACAAATCTGGAGCCCCACGCCGTGTGGCAGGACTGCGGTGGGCTTGAGAGGGCTGCTTAGCAGGACCAGTGCAGCCTCTCCGCAGTGTGCCAGGGGCAGAGGTTTAGGCGAGGGCAGGGGGGAGGGATGCTGAGGATTGGCAAGGAAGACCAAGGATGGTGCTCAGTTCAGGTATCATCACCTCAAGTGTCTGGCAATGCTGTAAGCAGGACAGCTATGGAAACTGTAATATTTACTGTCCCATCTTGGCACGAAAACCTACCCTGCTGATGATGATGTAAAGAAAATTCTGAAAATGCTTCATTTTGGATGTCATTTGGAATCTAATATAGCTGTCATTTCAGTTCTGATCATTTGCTCCAAAATATATTTCAAAAGTTCAGAAAAGGAAGTGTCCTTCCCTTTCCAAACTAGTGGGAAATTTTAAAACAGGTCTTTGGCCGTTCCAGCTCCCTGGGCGCCATGGAGAGTTCTGATGTGTGTGTGAGCACAGAGGTGTGCCACACCTGTGTTACCTGAGCTGGTCACACCACACTGAACTGATTAATTAATCCATATTAATATTACTGTCTGCTCCAAAGGCGTTGAGCAAAGCAGTGACTGGAAGTTACCCTCCCAAAATAAGATTTTAGATTCTGCTTTCCCACTGGCATCCAGGTGCCAGGAACCCAACACATGCTCACAGAAACACCGCGGTTTCATCCAGTCTGGACCACACAAAGTACAGGTGAAATCTCCATTATGCTTAGGTGGAGAACAGCTCAGGTCCCTCTGCTCTTGAAGGCTCATGATGAACCAACCTCCTAGCAGATTACCAGTCTGGGATCTTCTGGTTTTTGGTTTTGTTTTTTTTGGTGTACCTCCAAAGTGCTCATTTGCTAAATGAAGAACTATTAATGAGAAATGTCCAATCAGTCTTAAATGGCTGTTTAAGTTGCTGCACTTGAAGCCCTTATAACAGCAGGGGATGGCCTGGTGCAAGCAAACCCCTCCAGCAGTCCCAGTGCAGAGCTGGACTCTGTCTCTCCAGGACTCCCTAGGACTGCTGCCTGGGGGTCCTCTCCCAGGCCAGGGACCCCTCGGAGCAGCCCATCCTCTGGGGCTGCATCGCAGGACAATTCACTCTTGTTGTGAGTGTGCCCTGATGACTTAATTATTTATGAGAAATGTTTTATCCTGGCTTTCAAACTAACACAAACAGATGTTGCCAGACCAAAATGGCTCTTTTTGCTAGATCTTGATGGATAGTCAGTCGCAGAGTAACACGGCATTATCGGCAGCAGTCATGCCTGCGTTTTGGTGGACTGCAGGGCACATCTCCCAGCTGAACAAAGAGCCCTTTCTGTTTGCCATTATCCTAGTTGCAGAGCTCCTTTCCTACCTCACTATACAGCACAGCTCTCGTTTTTATTTGTTTGACTTTGACGACATGAAGTTCCTGCAGACAGCATGAACCAGGGGCTTGGTCGCCCTGTGAAGCCTGGCCGGCTTGCACACCTCACATGAGCATCAGCAGGCTCCTGCCCAGTGCCACCCAGCAGTCCTGCTCGCAGGTGCTGGGCCGGCAGTGTGGTGGTACTGGTGTGCCAAGGCACAGCTGCCTGCCCGGCTCCCTGCACTCGCTAGTCAGTGGGCACCGGTCTCCTGTTTCCACTTCAGAATCAAGATGTGTCTGTGATGAGCACCAGAGAGCTGGTATTTCAAAATCTGCTTGGCTTTTCTCATGCTTTTGATCCTGCAGATAGGTTTTGTTTCCCTTTTTCCGAAAGGTTGCTGTTGTCTCAGTCACTGCAGCTTCCCAAGGAAGACGGGTATTTGTGCTGGGCCATGCACAAACCCCTACAGCAGTGTGCCTGAATAACAGTTATTTTGCATGTCTTGGTACATCAGATATCATATGCTTTTATTCATAAACAAGCACTTGGATTAGGAGCACTTGGCCACTCGTCAAGGAGAAACAAAACCATGCAGCTTATCTGACTAATCGCAACTGGACAGCAGGGCTCAAATTTAAAATATTCATGATTTAGCCCAGAGTAGACATTTCTCAAAAATATATTAGCTGCAGGAATGTTAGCCCTGGGAGTCACGGGGAAACTGGGAACCTTACCACATTGCGTGTCAACTGCTGCAAAAGATTACGATTCTTTAAGAAAAATCTCTCATAGCCACGGTTTACAGGTTTTAATATTCTGCCCATTACCACAACCAAGCACCACCCTTGGAGCACACATGCAAATAGCAGGGGAGAACTGAGAAAGACAATAAAACTGGAAGCAGCCTTTGGAAGGGCAAATAAATAATTTGATTGCAATGTGAAAGTGTTTTCCGGTTTGATGGGCATTTCCTTTTCATTGAAAATAAACCAGGCTAAATGGTTCAGTGGGTCCTGTGCACCTAAAAATGGGCCCAGCTAGCCTGTGCTCTTGGTAACAGTGGGTATCATGGAGGTACATAAAAACATAGTTTATTGTTAAATTAAGTGTCCTGTTCTTGAAAACAACCCTTAAATTTAACATTCCAAGGCTGCTGCTGTTTATTTGCACTCTCGGAGCACTCTCAGTGCTGTCCACTCAACTACTTGAGAAATACATTGTAATAAAAATAAATGGACAGTTTGGGTTTCTCTAAAATTAAAACAGGATATACAGCAGCCTTGCACTTCTTCCTTGCACTGAGGTAGCCTGTGATAAAGTCACATTGTGTCAGAGATGGCAAATTATGTCTGCTAATTACTTACCGGAATTTCAGATTTGTCCTTACCATAATTAAAAAGGTGTCACTTTATTAGAATAGGGCTGGAATGATGGGGCTTGGAGCAGTGGAGGAGATTTCTGGTTAGAGATAATTACCAGTGATGTATTCTTTTCCCTCACTGCCATTTTTGCTGCATTCCCCCCATTACCGCGTAATGGATGGCTTGCATGTCTGCCTGTGGAACTGGGCTGCCTGGCAGGGCGAGCACCCGGCCAAGGGTGGCTTCCATCGTCAGACCTTGCACCTTGCTGGCGTGGGGGGCCCGGCCCAAAGCTGTCTTTGCTGATCATGTTGCTGCTGATTTTACTGATGCACCCACTGTCTGGGGATACAGCAGTAGAGAGAGCAAGCCAGGGTTAGATCTGTTTTCTGGGGTGCTCCCTCTGCCCATAGGGTCATTCCAGAATTTCCCTGTGGATGGGCTATCGCTGCTGGAAGGTTTCCTGCTGCTGCTGCATCCCCAGGGGACAGGACCCTGCGTCCCACAGACCCTGGTTTGCTCTGCTGCTGAGCGCTGCAGCTCTGCCCCATGTTAGTAGAGGGGCCACCGTGCCCTGCAGCCCCTTCAGCTGCCCCCCGGCTTGGCACCCTGCTCACCCGGGAGCACCCCTCTGCTCTGAACACGGGTCCAGGTCCCCACCAGCTAACAGCCTGCGTTAAGACAGACACTTTATTTATATGCATTGTAATATCTTTCTGTTGGCAGAAGAGACTTGAACCTGTCGAGGGCAAACTCAAGTCTCTCCCTGGGCCTGGCAAAAGAAAATAGCAGCATTTAACCGCGATGAAAGTCACAGCGTAAACAGGGACACAGAGAGAATAATTGCATGGCTGGAAAGCTAGGCTCCATGTTATCATTACACATTGAATTCTTGGTCTGTAAGTACAGGGATGGCGTTAACCCCAGCAGAAGATGAAGGTTATAAAAGAGGCATTACTTGGAAAGGTCAGCAGGCTATTCAAACATGGTGCAGATGCAATACAAAGATTCAATACCGAGAGCTATTTGCGGTGGCTTGAAGAGGCATGAAGAGTAGGAAAGGCAGGCACATGCCCATTTGCTACAGGGGCTGGGAGGCTCCTTGTGCAGCAAACTTGCAGAGCAGAAGACTAGGTGGGATCAGCCCCGACTCAGCCCTGCTTGCATCTTGGTGCTAATTAGCAGTGCCGTTAGCCTCAGTGGGTGCTCTGCAGTGCGTTGCAGCCAGCACCATACTAAACTCTTTCAGTCACGCCTGGAAATAAACAGGTAAAGGAAAAAGGGAGAGACAGCTATTCTGTCTTGATACCACCAAGGTTTGGCTGTGGTCTGTCATTGATCTGATCTCTAATTCAACATATTTGGACAGTTAAAGCATTTTTTTCTTTTAGGTGAGACATCTCTAGGTTAAGCGCTGTACTGCAGCCCATGCACTCCATGTCTGGGGTATCCACAACACAACAGCTCTTATGGTTGATGGAGAGACCCATCAGACTCTACATTTTTATAAAAGATTGTTTGGTTAGCTCATGAGGCAGTGTCGTTATTGCCAAAGGGTTTTGCTCCCCAAGCCTGTGCTGAATATCGCATTACTTTGCCATGCTCAGAAACTAAAATTACAACAATTTAATTTTGAATATGGTGGCATTATTACCATTTATATTTGCCATTTCATAAGACTTTTCATTTCAACTGCTTTGCTTTCCTGTCAAGAGGAAAAACCTTCAATCTATCGGCTTTTACCAGAGAGAGAACTGTGCCGGAATGTAATGCAGTATTGTATATTTCTTCTCTAATGCTCTTTTGAACAAAATCATCTATTTCATCAACAGTATATCAGCGGTGACCAAAGACCATTAAATAATGCATCTCACTCAGGAGCAGTGGAGCAGGGAAAGGGCTCTGACCTGTTTTAAACCTTATTACTTTCTTGCATTATGCCCCTCACTGCAATCTTTTTGTTTAAGTGATTTCAGCTGAGGCGTTGCTTCCTGCCTTAAAATACAAGGCAGACATGTTACTTCTGAAGTGGTTGGTAGACTCAGTCTCAGCATTTCCCATTCTACACCAAAAACAGCCTCCATGTATTCATCTTTGTTAACCTCATCAAATACACACACACACACACATGCCCATGTCAGGAGGCTGGTGCAAATAACATCCCTCTTTATTTTGGATTTCATGTGCAGAGAATTTCCATTTTATTTGGACTGGTAGCTTTACTTCCTAGAAAATGTTTGCTGCTTGCAATTAGCAATCACGGGGTTGGTAAAGCATGCAGTGAAATGAATCCAGGGTGGAACAGCCCAGAAAAAGAAGATACAATCATAGCAATTAGAGGAGGTCAGGACTGGTGCTGCAGCCTGAGATTTAAGGAACGCAGCAGTATTAAAGTTTGGTTTCCCTATAAGCCTTGTGCTGTCCGTGCTGGGAGGACCACTGCAGCACCAGGAGCACTTGGTCATGGAGGTGCCGATGATGACCAGCCTGGGCAATGTGTGGTTTTCCACCTTCTCCCCCAGCAGACCCTGCACCCGGGCACCCCTCTGCTTCCCCGTGAGGCCCGGCGCCAGCTCCAGCACGTGCCCACACTGCCCACGCCCAGACGGGAGCCCCTGCAGCACCACACATGGGCACACAGCCGGGTGGCCGTCCTGCCTGTCCCTGCCTAGGGACAAAAGGTGGCAAAGGGATGGCTGCATGGGGGAGGGGGTGGCAGTCACGGCAGGGTGCAGTGGCACCCACCCACACTTTGCTCATGGACAGAAACTGTGTGGGCGCTGCAGGGGGCAACGTCTCGCTCTGGTGGGAAGGTTTGGCCAAAGCGTGGTGCTGGCAGCCAGGGTGCAGGTTTATTCTCCGTTAGCCCTTGTGAAGCACAATCCCCTACCAGCCTGCAAGGAGAAAGCCTCAGAGACTTACAATTACGTTTTCTCACTAGTCTAATGAGGTGAGAGACAGACAGAGGAGAGAGTTCCCTGGGCTAATTTTCCAGCCAGCAACCACTGCATTGCTCCTGTACTGCGAGAGGTGGAGGGAGAAATGACTCTTCCAGATTAGAGGCTCTTGCTGAAGGCATTTTGGAGCATATCCCTCCAGGACACTACAGGGAAAAAAATTAAGATGACAAACCATTTTACTATGTTCAGCTGGAATGAAGTAACCCAACAACAGAACTGTGTGGTGCTGGGGGTTCACTGCCCGGGAGGGAGCACCTAGGGAGAGTGGGGAGCAGAGTCTGGCCTGAATCACTACACACCATGCTTTCCTTGAGCGAGGGAGACAGCAGGTCAGCACCTGAACAGGAGGAGGAATTAGCTGTAAGAAGGAAGGAGCATTGCATTTGTCTCCGCAGCTAGTGAACAATTTGTTATCATGAAAATGTTAGCAATGGAATAATCACTGCCCGGGGGAGCGGTGCTGATCTCCAGAAGGCAGGTGCTGGAGAAGGAGTGCTCTGCCTTCCTCCCAAACACACTGGGTCCTTCAAACTGGAGAAATCCTGAGAAATCCTTTCTCATACCCACAGGGAACATGGGAGGGAGGGCTCATTTCTTGGTTCATGCCTGCCATGGTCTTTGCACTGGATTCAGGTCAAGCTCAACATTTGCCTCTTTGGAGGTTCTCTGATGACTTTGGATGAGCCCAGGAGTGCTTGTGTCCCTCTCACATTTCTGGTTGCAGCACACCAAACATGCTTCTAGGATGCCCGAATGGACCTGAGAAACCTGAACTTTCTGATCTGGGTCTAAGCAGGAAGAGTAAATGAAACCCCTCTTCCATCATGACTGTACACAGTGTGTTAGCACACACGTGCATTTGCATGAACGTGGGATGTTTGATCACACCAGGCCCTCAACAAGATTGAAATGTCCTCATTTGACTGACAAATCCAGCCAGTCTGGTTTGCCCCTAGCCATCCTTCTGAAGAGTTTGGAGCTTGTAGTTGGTCCTGGAATTAGTTTTAGCCTGAGATTAGGTCTTGGTTAAAAGGGTGTATGCAGGAGGCACCTCGCTTCTCTTTCCTTTTTGCTATCTGCACAGCACTGCTCTCCTCATGCAAACTAGCAAGAGGTCTGTCAAATATCAAATAAGAATTTTGTTGCTGAAGCTCTTGGAAAATTGACAGGTAGCATGCAAGCAAACATTAAATCAATAACAGCAAATTTCCCCTGGGAAACTTGTAGTGTTTTCTCATCAAAATCTTTAAATCCTTAAAGAAACCATAAAAGGTTTACACACCTCGCATTGGTTAATCTGGTTACCTCTGCATTGCTCAGTGCAGGCTGATCACCGAGCAGCGAGTGTAATACCCAGTGCTGATCACCGAGCAGTAAGTGTAATACCCAGTGCCCCACGCTCTGATGTATTGTAGCTTTGTTAGTCACTGTGGCTCCTTGGTAAATTCATTTGGAGTCCTCCGGGGTTTTAAATCTCTCATTTGGCCAACAACGAGGTCTGAAAAGATTGCAGTTCATTTTGACCCACAGTGGATGGAAGGCTCATTTACTGGCTGCAGGCAACTCAATCAGGCTGGCCGCTGATGAGTGAGTGACTTGTTCAGACCGCTAGTCAATATGTGTCTGCTGTGATAGAATGTCAGCATCTGCGGGCTGCTCCTGTCTCCCACTGCTCTGGCTTTTTTCATTTGGTCTGATCAATGTTATTAAAAACACCTAGGAGTTCCTTAACTGCTCTGCCACTTGAGGCTTTTCTTTCTTTCTTTTTTTTAAACACAACTTTGTATTATCTGCAAACATGTGCAGATGATGTACATGGATTGATTTTTCACATGAACAGTGTGCGGGACAGTGTGTGTGTGTGTGTGTGTGTATGCTCAGGCTTGTGACTTCTGTATAGGAGATGGCTTTAAAATTACATCACCCAGTTTGATTTTTTTGTGTATGTTGCCGTGAAGTAGCTCAGACTCAGAGCCTTTTGTAAACATCTAGTCATTATTATTTGTGTATAAATCTTCAAATGTAAGCATGCAAAAAACAATACACCTTCCCTAAAATTGAAGCTAGAATTTCCAAGTGGAATCAGGAACACCCCATGGACACCCATACGTTAAAAATCAGACCGTTACTCTAAGTAAAGGGGAGATACAGCTTAGGTAAATATGTACAGGGTTAAAATCCCTTTACGTGACAGGTCCGCAACATAAACACCATTTGCATTGCCCTTTGGCCAGCCCACCCACTCTCTGCCCAGCAATCCATTTCCTGGGGGACTAATGACACACCATAGCACAGGCGGGTCAGCCACCAATTACGTAAAAAGAGGCAGCAGAAAACAGATACACCGCTAAATGTTTTAATCTGTCTGCAAAGCATGCACGCTCCTGCAGGAATTGCACTTTCTCTTGGTGGAAGAAGGAGAATGCTGTGTCCTCTGGGCACACCCCAGGCTTCTCGTAGCCCGGGAGTGAGGATGAAGATGACCATAAAGGCTTTGAATGGTACCAACTCCTGCTGGTCCATCCATATTTGCACCACCAAAGGATGTTCCTCCTTCATCCTCTGCAGATGTAAGATCATCTAAAATCTTGGCCATCGCTACACCAGCCAGCTGCCTCAGAGGAGGGTGCAACAGGACTTTTGGTGCTCAGGAGCATGGCCTACAGCCCACGGGCAGCCTGGGCAGCACAAAGCCGACCTTCTTTTCTGCTGCCCTGTCTCTGCAAGCTACAGCTCTGCAGAGGCACTGGGCAGCAGCCGGCCCAGCTTTCCCGGGCCTCTCTGTGCCTGTGCCGCACAAAGAAGAGGCAAGGTGATCTGCTGTGACCTGAGGACATGCTTCAAAATCCTCCTGTGCTTCCCTCCCTACCCCCTTCCTCTGCAATATGGCATCCAAAATAGATACCAAGAAATGACCTGCCAGGAAAAAAATGGAAGCCTATAATTATGTTATTGAAAAACTGTTCCATACTGTATTATTTAAGGTTATTTTATTATGATGTTGAGATGAGTTTCTTAAAGAAGAAACTCTGGTTTTATTGCACTCCTCACGGAGAGAAGCCTTGGGTGATTTGATAGCCTATTTGAACAAGAGGGATGCTTTACGAGCCCCTATAAAAACTGATGACCCCACTCACATTTGTATTTAATGAAATAAGGAGGAGCTTTCGTTATGTTTTCAATAACCTTCACTGCTATTTCAAACCTGCCTCAAATAAGAGCCAGAATCTGCATGTTTCTGCCATGAACCCTGGCTGTCCTTAAGGAGGGCACTGGGGATTCAGCCTGGCTAGTCCTGCCACCCCGTCTGTCACCTGCACTGCCATTACCAGGGCCGTGTCCTGGAGATGGTGATGATGGGATGGATGAGAAGTGCTGTCCCATCGGAGGAGGGTGGCAGGGAGGAAGGTCAGGCTGGGAGAGGGGCTCCTCATCTGCCTCAGCCTCCCCAGGCACCAGCACAGGTTTTAAATCTGAGTAACTTCCCACACATGTAATCAGGCTTTTTCATTACACAATTTTGGTCTGTCATAAAACATTAAATCTCTCTGAAAAGTTCCAGTGCTTGGATCTTTCCCGTTAGATTAAATAATTGCCGCTGCTGGAAGGATCAGAGGCTGCATGTCTTCAGCCAGCAAGCGCTGCCTGTCTCCAGCTCTCCCTGGCGTGAGATGAGCCCAGCACCCGGCTCCTGGCACCAGCCTGCATCTGCAGCCTGCAACACCCCTGGGTGAGGGGGCAGGCAGGTCCCAGGCTCTGGAAAGGTCTTTGGGGTGGTGGGCATCTCAGCCACCCCTTGGGAGGCAGGCCCAGCCCAGCCTGATGATCTAAATAGATGGAAATAAGCGTTTCCCTGACTTGGCACCCGAGGTGACCCAGTGGTCCACATGCTGTTAAGGGGGCATAATTCCATACACACAGCAGAGCATCTACTTGTCTTACGGTTTTCTAAAAAGTAAGGGCTAATTAACTTTAATCAATGGGTCTTTCTCCGTTGAGTTGTCCAGATTTTGACTGCTCCCTGCAGCCAATACACAGCAAGGTTAATTTAAGATGAGTGAAGAAAGAAGGAAAAAACTGACGGGAAGGCCTGGGACAGGTGCTGTGACGGGGCTACAGTTTGCAGATGTCCTATGGCTGTGGGAGCTGCTTTCTCTCCTGGAGCTCAGAGGTGAGGAGGGGAAACCTGGCAGGGTTTATTAAAGCACATCCAAGCCCTCAGACTTACATTTACATTCACAGTTTGATGTAGATGCCACATAAGCAGATGCCTATGAATAAGCTAGAACAGGGTTATAACATCCTCGTGGTGGAGTGATTCAGTGTAATGCCTCGGCAAGCTGTTCTTTAATGGGCTGGAAGTCTTATTTTTACGATCATTGGAACGTAAAGGGTCAGAATCTTAATCTTCTAATACTGTGTTTTTAACAACATTTACACTTTAACATATTGAAAAATCTCATCTCTTTCTGCCAACCAGCATGACAACACAATTCAAATCGATCAGTGCAGCAGTATATTTAGGTATTTTAAACATAAATCAACCTGGGTGAAATATTTTTTTCACTTCCAGTACTTCTTAAAACCTAGGAGTTTCTAACTTTTATGTTTCTTATTTGAGCCTTTGGAGTTCAATGGAGTCTCCCACCTGAATAATTCAGCAGCATCAAAGAGAGAACAGAAACAGAGGTTATGGTCCGGCATCCAGCACAGACACAATGCTTTATGGCCCATTGCAACAGGGGAAACTGGTACCCGAGGAAAACAGAAAGTTTGCAAATTGTCTGCAGGTATGGAGAGAATTAAATCATGCATCACCCTACAAAACTAAGTGGCAAGCAATGGGAACACATCAGGAAGAGAAGACATTTTTGTTTCCATGATACCTTTGGGATTGAAGGGGAAATATTTTTCAGAGTTCGCAAATCTTTGACAAAACGTTCAGCCCAGAAGCCAGTACTGTGAGTGCTGGAGTAACTTCTCCTCCCAGAATAAATGGATTAGGTTCACCTCTGGGATGTGGAGGGGAAAACAATTAGAAAGAAGGGACTGTTGGGGCTTCCTCATTAACAATACCTTACCTCCCCACGTCATTCTTTGCTCCTTCTCTGTGCCCCTTTTTGTCTGACGTGCTCCCCTGGACCTCTGGGCTGCCCATCTGGGTGCGAGCTTTCAGGACTCAGTCTGCTCAGGATGGAGCACGGACATGCAGGACCTGCCCTGGGCCCTTCCCACAGCTGCTGCTTAGCACTGGGACAACAGGGCCTCGTGTTCAATTTTTTATTTAATTAAAAGCTCCTTAACCAGTTTTACTGTTTTCTGGACTAGATTTCTCTCTGGTCCCACATGAGAAGGGAGCTGGGTATATGGGCTGAACCACAATGATTTGATTCATGGGCTGAAATCATCATTGAACAAGTGTCACAACATGGCATTAGATTAAGAACTAAAGTGATGGGCTATGGTGAGCCTGTTCATTAGTATTAATAGAGCTTAATTAGGCACAAGCGTGGTGTTGCAGGGAAATGTGAAGGTGGCTGCAGTTTCCATGGTGGGGAAAAAAAAAAGATGTTATTCATTAAAGGTGAAAGAAGTTCATAAGCCTTGCTCCTGTCTCTGAACCTCAGCACCATTCAGGCTCAGGACATGACCCTGCTGCCCCAGAAGAGTGAGGGAGCTAAAGACGGGGTTGAGTCAAGGAGCCAGAAGAGAGGACTGGGAAGTCCAGTCTAAAACCAGGCAATGAAGTCTGGGGAAGGTCCTGCCCTTCATACAGAGGGCTCTCTCACAGTCAGAGCTGTTTGGCTCCCACCTGTTACAATGGAGACAACATGTCACATCAGCTCTTCCAGTGCCGGGGGAGGGGAATCAGGAATGAAGGGAGCTCCCTAGATTCGTACAAGGGAAAGAGACAAAGGGACAGGAACAATAAGTGCCTGTGGGAACGGATCTCCATGTGGCACTGGACCAGCAATGCAGGCAGCTCTGCCAGGGCTGTGGCTATTTTGCAACCACAGTAAATGTCCATGGATGCGTTTGATGCTTTTGTAATGATTTTGGTTGTTCCCTTACCTTCAGTATCCTCCCTCTTGCACCAGTTCGCTTCCATTCATGCTGCTCTTTGCTTTATGGTTCTTAGGTCATTGTGCATCTCTCCCCATTTGGCAGCATTAAATTTTATTTACCATATGTCCCTTCTGCTACAAAGATGATAAAATCCTTTGGATATTTGCTGTTGCTGTTGCTAGCTCATTCGGCACTCACCTCGATTTAGTGTCCTCAGCAAGTGGAGCCGATTTGTTGTTGGTTTTCAGTCTAACAGAGGTCCAAGCTGGGACAACTGCCAGGCTGCACTGCAAACCTGCACTTGACTACAGCTTTCTTTTTTTTTTTTTAAAGCCCTTTGCCAGATACCATCCCCTCAGGAGGTCTCTAACACCTCCATGGTGGGAGAGAGCATCGTATGGACCTTTGGCAAAAGGACCAAGAGAACTGCCAAGAAAATCCTTTGTACATGGTTATTTTTCATTTTTGTTCATATTCTATGGAAAATGTCTCCCCTTGTTGATTATACCAATCAACGCCATTATACCTGGGGTTAATGCGCGTTTCAAGCAGCCCATGACTGCAGAGAAGTGGAAACACAACCTGGGAATAACATTCAGGGCCAGATGGACTTTGCCCTTATGCTGCTCCGACTTTGGTGAGGTGGGCGGCCAAGGGAGGCATCGCTCAGCTGTGGGGAGGCTGGTGCAAGCTGGGAGGAAGAGAAATGCACCTTTGGATGCCATGAAAGGACTTACGGGAGCCAAAGCCACAGAGTCAGGCAGCTCCGGCATGCTGCCTTCTGTTTCCACAGCCAGAGATACATCTGTTTTTTAGGCTCTGCATTCGCTTGGCAAAGGCAACCTTGCCCACTTTTTACCAAAGCTTGTACTTCCCTCCTATTATGTTTAAATTAAAATGTAGCAGACCATTTTAGTGCTCATGAATGAGTGAAATGCAAAATGCTGGTACATGGGGCTTCACTGCTGCATGCAAATATATTTGGAAACAAGAGCTTAAAATTCAACCACATGAGGAGGTGATTTCGAGATCCTCTGTGGAATACTAATACCTCTAGAAGTCTTTTAATTTTTAGTCACTGAAGGTGTGGAGTTTGAGATGCAACTAGCTGTCCTTTTAATAAAATAATAACCTCTCACTTTCATAACATCTTTCAATTCAAAGGGTCTCAAAGTGAGGCCCTCACCTTTCTGAGAGCATCACACAGCCAGAGCTCGGAGCCTCAGCCAAGGCATGCTGGAATCAGAAGGGCTCTGCATGGACCAGTGAGCCCATTTGCATGATTACCTTGCAGGGTAAGGGCTGAACTATCATATCCCAGTCGCCTTGCACTGACTTATTCTTCCTAAGAATAACCTATTTTGCAAACGCTGGCATCGAAGTGCTGCCCTTCCTGGGTTAGGACACTAGGTGTTGATGCTCAGAACTGCCACCCAACATCAGTCCGCCTTGCCCGCATGGCTGTAGGTGCTCCCTTTACAACCCTGTGGCACCCGAGACATTTGTGCAACACCCCTCTCCCCTCTGCAGCCACCTGGCTTGACTTTGACTGACTCTGGTGAAGCCCTGGTGTGCACCAGGCAGGGATGCCAAGGACTGACGGGTTGGTTTGGGCCATGGGCCCATCTCCGCAAGCATGGGGCAGGGCAGGGACCTCGGCGGGGCCATGCGCGGCCCCGGTGCGACCGGACAGGTGCTGCTGCCATCAGCCCTGGCAGTGTGAGCCCCGCGAGCCCCTGCCACCGATCTATGGAGAATCAGACTCAAAGAGAGCTCAAATTAAAGGTAAGTAATTTCCTTTTTTCCTACCTTGAAATTCCTATTGATTTCCTACCTAAATAGAAATTCCCATTGATTTCATGTCTGTTCATATTAGTATGTTACGTTGTCACCTTTTGTTTGCAATATTATGTTGTTTTACGTGTTGGTGTGTTTGGGAGCATGTTTGGTGGAGCCGTGTCCCTGCGATGTGCACACCCTGCGCAGGGACCCATGCCACCCCCCTCGCCTCAGCCCACTGCCAGACCCTGTGCCCACCAGCCGTGACCCTGCGGGTGGCTCCTGGCCCCCGCATGGCATTTGGACAGGGCAAAGAGGCACTTCGTGGACTTGCTGTGGTCACTGCATGGCGGAGCAGAGGGCAACCCGCAGCCCTGGGACAGGCTGAACCCCCATCTCAGATACCACCACCCTGTGACGTTTAACACCCTGTTTCTCTGCTGGCAGAGGCTCTGGGTTCTCCTGTGACCATGTGTCAGGGCCAAGCCATCACCAGCACCAGGGAGCTCAGCCAGGACTGCTCACACTGCTGCTCCAACAGCTCTACAGGGGTTATTTTTCTAACATTTCCTCGTGAAAGATGCTTTCTGTTTAGAAATCCTGTAGCTAACAGCCTGTTGTGGTCCTCACATCTCCGCTGGTCAGACAAGTATCTTCCCCCTGTCCCCGGCGTCCTCTATTTCTCACACCTCACTGAGCAGGCACCGCCGCGCCGAGACCTCTGACCGAGTTGTCAAGGTGACGGGTGCTGTTATCCTAAAGTAGTTATTTCACATACATGGTATTTTGTCCCTTGCTTTTATTGAAATACAGAGGAGAGACCAATTATCTTCCTAATGGTTTGCACAGCTTCCTTCTTCTTTTAAATAGGAGTTAATGATAAATGGTTTGGGCAGGGTGTCATTTTTGCACGGGGAGCTCTCGGGCGTCCCCTGCTTTCCAGGTGTCTGGGGATACGGGGCAGGTCCTCTTGCATGCTCAGCTGAGCTCTCCCTGCACAGGCATTATCAATAATTTTCTCCTTCCTGCTCAACACCTGCAAAATTAAAACATTTTCCTAAATGCCTGAGTGCTGGAACCCTCTGTGCCACAGGAGGTGAGGTTTTAGGGGTGCCAGCAGCGTGCGGGGCTCCCTGGGTGTTGACAAGGGAATGGAGGGCTATGGGCCGTGGCTGGGGGATGCTGGCATGGGCTGGGGGCCTTGGGTTGTCACCTGGGCAGCACAAAGCTGAGCCCCGAGCGCACGGCTGCCTGACACTCCCAGTCCAGTTGCTGATGCTGGTTTGCGACAGCAGCAGGTATGGCTTGTCCACATCTCCCTCCTGGGAAGAGGCACATTAAAATGCTGATATTATGCCAGTCTTAAGCCAAATAATGAAGAAGAGGCACTTTGCTGCTGCAGCAGGGCTCCTTGCTAAGTTGCACCGGGGGAATAGTCGAAGCGGCAGCTCTCACGTAAAAGCAGAGTTAGAGGCTGGTTTGTGAAAGCAGATTGACTTCTCTCCCCATCGGCTCCCTTCTGCTGAGCGCAGAGTCCCATGTCGTACGGAACAGACCTCTTCCCACCCGGACTGAAGTTTTATCCACCAGCTCCTGCTGTGAGAGTACCTGGAGCTCAGCAGCTGAGCGTGTTTGCGCAGAGGAAGGGGCTGCCGAGACAGCTCCTTGCCTTTCCAGCATTATTATTGATGTGATGCGTCTCAGTGGATTAGTAACGGATGTGGTATAAGCCAGAGGGTTTCTTTTGCCTTCAAGCCTGCATTACCCCGTCAAGAACAGAGGTTTCACTGGCACCTGATAAGTCACATAAAACAGATAAATACTTAGGAGATACTGTATTTGAACACAATCGGTCTTGGCAGTGACTTGATCTCCGTGTAACAGCCTGGCATGTACCTGCAGGTTTTCTTTTTGCAGGGCGAATGAAAGTTGTGCTGGAGCAGATATGGATTTGAATGATGTAAGGCAGGAAATTGTGCATCTCCATATCATATTCCGAGAGGAACATGCAATTTCACCACTGCAGACCCTTGAAAGCAGGGGCATTAACTCGGGTGCTGCTGAGGCATTTTGCTCTGTAACACAGGACTTCATCCCTTCCTGCACCCAGGCTGCGGGGCTCACCCTCGGAGCCTGATGTTATTCTGGCATCAACATAACATTTTGTGTTATGCCTCAAAACAAAGGATCTGGGAGGCTGCTGGGATTCTGCTTGCATCCTGAAGGTAACCGCGGGGAGTGTATTTTGTAGTCTGTAGGACATATCATACAGCACTCCACAGCAGGGAGAGGAAAGGCATCACATTGGAGATGTGTGAAGCCCCAGAATTGGCTGCACCATCATGTGCACCCCGACCTGGGAGGGCTTGCTCCTGCGGAGCAGGCAGAGACCAACCAGGACCGGGAGCAAAGCCTGTGTCTGAGCAGGTGGGTGAGTTGGACCCAAAGGTGGATTTTCATGTGGCATGAACTCAGCGGGGTACAGATTTCTGAGTTAGGGAAGGAGACCTGTGGCTTTGCATTCTCATAGGGACTGTTCAGCTTGGGAGGAGGCTAGAATAACGTTTTTGTTTAAAAACAGGGTTCAAGTCAACTTCAGATGGTGGAGACCCACTTCTGCATGCAAGTTTATGGAGGTTGGACAACCCCACCACCTGGTGCAGGAGCCCGAGAGCATGTCCGCAACATGTGCCCTATCCTAGTGCTGTGGCATCAGTATTTTAATCCTTTTCCATGCTGGGACATTACAGCAAAACCCACCTGCAGATTGTTTATCTTGTTTTGTTGTGAATAAAGATGCGGCCTTTAACTTCCCGTGAATGTAGTGGTTTGGTTAATGTCTGGGTAACAGAGGGAGGGGATGGGGGCATGGCAGTGTTAATGGGAGAACAGCTCATTTACAGTTCCAGCATGCTTTATGACATCAAAAGAGCATTGAGAGAATGCTTGGGATAATGTTAATTAGGGCTCAGAAATAAATGCTTTGCTTCCTCATTAATTGTTATCACTTTGTTGTGCTCATTAGAAAGTGATTCCTAGGAAAGAGCTGCTAAAGGTTGTGCAGTGTGGAAGGCGGTGTGCTTACTTGGGTGGAGGATGCCGGGCAGCCCTGGTCCAAACCCAGTCCCTGGGTGACAAGGTGGCGGGGGGTGCCCAGCACCGAGGGTGCTGTGGGGAGGGGCAGCAGAATGCAGGATGCTTTGGAGAGCACCGTCAGTGTGGGTGACACAGAGGGCTGCGGTGCCAGGGTGATGCCTCCCCTGCACCAGCTCTGCTGGCAGCCATCTCCAGCATGCCCCATGCTGGGCACCAGCATTGCTCCAGCAGAGCCAGGAGCGGCCTGGGAGCAGCTCTGCAAATCCCTGCAGGAAGGAGGAAAGGTGCCTTGTGCGGGTCCTTGCCACACCACCTTCGCCTGCCCCAGTTAAGCAGTGTTGCAGGAAACAGCTCTCTTTCTGTAAAGTTTTCTTGTCTCAGCCATTTTTGCAGATTATATGAAAATACACTTTGGAAAATTGAATAATAAAACTGTGGTGTAAATCCTTTTAAAAAGAGATCAAAGACCTAAATGCTAATAAGGCTGGGATGGGAATAAAATCCAGGCGCTTTTGGTAAAGCAGAATAAAAATAAAGGAGGCCCACAAAGAGAATAACAAATGAAAAACAATTTTAAAAAGAGCAACGGAGAAAAGACATTCAAAACAACCAAAGGAGAAACCCCTTAAAGAGAAGGCTTTCAAGCGGTTGATGCAGGCATGGCCCTTGATGCTGTTTTCAGAGGCTCCTCATGCAGACTTGCTCCCCCAGACTGACCCGGGGGCTTGGTCCCCCTGGCTCGCAGCCCTGCCGGCCCCACAGCACTCCCCCAGTGGGAAGGTACCCAGCCACAAGCTACTGTCAGCGTCAGAACTTTGAAGCTTCCTATTTTCCAGCAGACTGATGGAACCTGCAGTCATCAAAACCAGCTCAGCGAGAGAACTTTGGAACAGCGATATTACAGTTTCTGTGTCTTTCCCTGGGTTTTCCCAAGTTCCTCTGCAGATGAGGAGCACCAGGCAGGGTACTGGGAGAACAAATGCACATGCAGGCAAGGTGACATGCTCTTTTCAAACCTATGAATCATTTCCTTGGGGATACGCTGGGGAGTTTATGCACCCTGGCATTATAAAGGTGCTTTTATAACACCCTGATCCCCTGCCAGCAGCAGGCACGCTCGCACAGCATTCCCCGCGGCACTCGGCCCCAGACCGAGGGAAAGGGGTGGTTTGCCCGAGGAGAACAGCAGGGTCCTTGTGTCGAGACAGGGTCCCTGTGCGGAGGGGAGCCGCTGGGCTGTGTGCGGGATGCTGGCACTGCTGCATCCCCGGGGAGCCTGCTCGGTGCCCGGGGAGGCAGCGACACAATGTTCCCAGAGCAGTGGTCAGTGGTGTGGGTGTCACATCAGAGTTAGTCAGAGCCTCATCAATCTCCTCGCACTGAGTCAATTATAATTCTTCTCCTTGTGCTCACGGGGGAAATAATTGGGGGAAACATACACAGTAAATACCGGATTGCCAAACTCATTTGCTGCACAGATATTGCCCAGCGAAGGGTGGAGAGGCTCTGGCGGGGCAGGCAGGGAGGGGTGGTGGGGCTGTGGGT